>NW_012285217.1:0-11406 GCF_000151885.1 Dipodomys ordii | reverse complement strand
GCAGCCATGGCAGACTGCACCTTTTCATACATGATATGTTACTCTGTAATTCGTAACTTTTGTAACCAAGAGTTGCAATCTCCTCTGGATTGAGTTGGAATAATTCCAGAACCACCAGCTCATATTTGTTTATGAAGGGATTGTCTCAGGATCTTCCTGTGTCATCTTCTCTGACAGAGACATCATTTGCTAGCATGAGTGTTTGGGATGCAGAATACTTTTCTTATATTCCTCGGAGTTCTGTTGGCCTAGTACCTGCTTCTCACTGTTGCTTGTTTAGCTGGAGATGCAAATGTAGAAAGGAAGGAAGGAAGGAAGGAAGGAAGGAAGGAAGGAAGGAAGGAAGGAAGGAAGGAAGGAAGGAATCACAGTGCTGGAATCTCTCTTCTAATATAACGGATAAATTCAGAGAAAAACAAATATTATGCAAGCACAGAGCAGAGGAAAAAAGCACAGACCTCTCAGTGTATGTATAATTCTCTAACCATAAGATTCAAACAGATATAATCCAGATGAAACACCAGAACCATAAGGAAGTCATGTAAGATTCTTCGCATAGAAAACAAAACAGTCTGAAATACCTGTACATAATTGACTAACTGAAAATAAATAGGGTTATTTGTTTTCCTGAAGTGAAATCAGCTTGAGAGAAAGTGGTGTGTGGGTTGAAATTGTTTAGTTATAGTGACAAGGACAGGGTATGCAAAGATAGGAGAAAATACAGAGAAAACAAGTAGACAGTCTGTGCCTGGAGGGAAAGCATGGCACTAGCTCTGCTTCTTACTTACAGAGCAGTTGGCTATATTCATATCCCTGCATTGTTTGGCTGTGACATGGAGAGACAGAATAACATACCTGGCAAAACAAAGGAGAGTGTCATTTCTACGTTAGTGTCTCTCACCTGCTAACCTGGGGAAGGAGCTGACAAACGCCCCAGGAACCTGCATTAGGCTAGAGAGGCCCTGACATTGTAGGGAGTTACAGCAAGGTACAGACAGACTGCCTTTGGTTCTGTGTACATGTATTTGTGCATTATCAATGTGTATATAGACGTGTGTGTGTCTGTGTGTGTGTGTGTGTATGTGTGTGTGTGTGTGTGTGTTGGCTTAAAGGGAAATGTATCAGCTGCCTCCTAAGAAAATATCGTGAGTACATTCTCTTTTGATTAATAAAGTCCACTGATCTATTAGGCAGGTTGTCTAATTTTTAACTGTATTTGGAAACATTTTCATATGTGTGTACCATAATAGCCACTGTCTGGAGTTAAAATATGATAGTTTAGGTGAACATCTGAGGCTTTAGAAAGTGGCCTGGTCTACTGAATAATACTTGAATGCTTTAAATTCAGCAACAACTAGTGTTCTCTTGTATCTTCGGGGTGTTGGCAATGCCATCTTTCTTGTCAGGGTGGTACATTAGTTTACATGTGATTAAAAAGTGAAATGACTTCAGCCACTTGCACTAGAGTTCCTCAGAGAAATGTAACCAATAATTGATGTGTGCATGCATATGCATGTGCATGTGCACACACATGTAATACATATACAAACATATATTACATAGGATCAGGTTGATGTTAAGGGATTGACACACGATTGTGGAGCTACAGGGGAAGATGACAGGCTGGAAACCCAGAGACTGCAGATAGGGAGAAAAAAGGCTGTTTGTGCTCATTTCTATAATCTCAGCATTGGGAGGAAGTGACTGGAGGATTATGATTAGTAGTCAGCCCAGACAAAATGTTTACAAAGCTCAAACTCAACATCTGGCACGGTGGTATATTGCTGCTATTCCACCTATATGAGAAATATAAATAGGAGGGCTAATGTCTAGACTGGCCTGGGGGAAAAAACAAAGATCTATTCTTTAAAAATGCCAAAATCTGGGGGCATTTCTCAAAAAATGTAGAGTGTCTGCCTAGTCAGCACAAATACTTAAGTTCAAATGCTGAAAAAAGCAACTACAATAAAAATCCCACACAATCACAAAAAGCCACCATAAAAAATCTGCAGGCTTCCTCAGGGAGGTCAGAGTTCAGTCTGTTCTGTTTGGGCCGTCTCTCTTAGATGAGCATTGCCTGCGTACAGAGCGTCATTTGCTGTACTCAGAGTCTCTGGATTTAAAGGCTAATGCTTCTCACTAACATACCTAAGAATTGAAACAAATAACTAGGTACCATAGCTTAGCTCAGTTGACTATATATAAAAGTAGCTTAGAAAGTTACTGAGAGACATTATTAGATAGCATGGAGTTTGAGAACACTCTGTTGTGGAGGTCAGTTTCACAAAATTCAGAAATGATTTTAGCAGGAAAATTCCAAATTATTTATATTCGAAAAAAATCCTTATACATTGTCTCTTTTCCCACCTTCCCCCAGATCCATGTTCCTTCAAATGACTAAACACTCCAAAACACTGTGCCTAATTTCTGTAGTTGCTTTAAAATTTGGAACATTTTTCTCTCTGTCAAGAAAAGGCTGGCCTACCTCTGTATATGGCTCTGAAGTCCCACCTAGAAGAGAGGCTATTATTTATTCCTGCTTCCAGGAATCATTACCCAGTGAGCTCAGTCTTCATAAAATATACATGACTCCAATCTAAGCATCCCTCAGAGAAGGTCCTTTGGATATGGATAGCTTTGACCATTTGTCAAGTCCTTCCAGCCATTCCCATGACTGTATGTTCCCAGGCAAACTAACTTCTTGCTGGCTTGCTTCTTTTCCTCATCTCCTTCTTTCTCCTTCTTTTCTTTCCTCCTTCCTTTTTATGTGAAATAAACACACTGTGACAATAAATCAAGGCTGGAATTTTGTTGAGGAGCAAAAGAAACTCACAGAGCAAAAATGAGTTCTTATTCTACTGTCCCACCTACTATTTTTGGTCTCTGAGTTGGTATGTAATGTTAGGGATATAATTTGAGTGCACAAAGTCTCAAAAGTGTTCTACAAGATATAGGTCCTAAAACACAGCCACAAGAGAGGGAGATTGGTTATTCAGTTCCCAGGAGTGCAGCAGGCACTGGTCTTAGATCACATCTTTTCTCAGGCTTTGCTAATCAAGGACCTGAGACCTGCAGCCTTGGTTCCCCCAGGAGCTTTCCCGAATTGAAGACCCCTGTCCTCCGACTACTTGCTGAAGAGTTGTCATCTAAACAAGGTCACTGTGTGTCTCCTGTGTGGGGAGCTCTCCTAAGGAGAGCTTGAAATAGAGGCATAGCACCTGGAATTGCTGAAAAAGGTAGAAAAGACCCAGGAAGGGAAGAGAGTTGAATAAAGGAAGAAAAGATGAACTTTATGGAAGTGGAGCTGTGATCAAAGTGGAGGGCCCCAGCCTTGAACGAAGAACCAAAGTTAAGGTGCGGGACCCTGATTCAAGTTCCAGTGTACACACACACACACACACACACACAGACACACACACTCGACAAACTTTACTGACTTCCAAGTTAGTCCTATTCAGATTTTGGAGGGTCCAAGCATATAATGAGACTTGGGTCTAAGTGGCCATATTCTGCTTTACTTGCCCACAGTGTTGTTTATAACCTTTAGAATTAGGTCTCGTCATTAATTAATTGGATAATATAGACATTAGCAATTGATAGTTCTGTGTAGATGATGTTTTAAACTAAGAAAAACACTCTTGTGCTAAAATGCATAAGCATAAAACAATTGTGAAAAATGAGGGGTACTCTCCATTCTCGTGTTTTGTTTCATAATGTATAAATGTTGGCATATATAATGTTTCTGTTTGTTATGTTTGTATGTGCCAGTCCTGAGGGCTGAACTCAGGGCTTGGGTGTTGTCCTTGAGTTTTTTTTGCTTAAGGCCAGCATTCTACCACATGAAACCCAGCCTCACCTCCTGTGTTTTACTTTTAATTTTGGTGATTAATTGCAGATAAGCGCCTTAGGCTTTCCTGCCCAGGTAATTTTGAATCATGATGTTCAAATCTTAGCCAGATCAGTAGCTAGGATTACAAACATGAACCACTGGCACCTGGCTAATATTTTAAGCTACAAAGTTATTACTTCTTTCAAAGTCATTATTTGTCAAATATATTGACACATTTCTCAACTTCATATAAATGAGACTTGGCAAACAAAATGTGTCTGTGACAATTCTTAGGAAAGTTTCCTATATTTAGATGCTTCAAAATTATAAAACATTTCATTCTGATATAAAATACAGTATTCATTAGCACAAGATAGGGCATCCATCAAGAAAGGCTTGTTAGTTGAGATATTCCTGGTCACAAGAGCAGTTCCATGGTTAAATTGTACATTGAGTTCCCATCATTAGATCTTGGAGTTCCTCTGTATCTTTCTGTTTTTCAGTTGTTTACAATTCTAATCTACTTCAGCTATAAGAGCTGAAGGTAAACTTGATAACTCTCTTTGTTTAGTGATATAAGCTTTTCCAAGTGACTCTGAACAAAATGTAATAAAAACTTAAGAGGACTAATTTACAAACAACAAAGATATTTTGGATCTTTTGTTAAATAGATTTTCAAAGATGCAAATAAAAACTTCCAGAATCCCAGTAAAGAAAGAACATGTTTAATGTACATATTGCTTCTATTTATGGAACAGTATTTAACATGACAGTTATATCTTTTAGTCAGTTGGTAAAATATCAAGTGTTTAAATTAAATTATATATATTGTCAATTCCATGTGCCATTCTATGATTTTATTTGTATTTTTTTAATTAGACAAATTTATGGGGCACGGAAGGACAGTTCAGCACATGTATATGGTTGTAATGATTAAATCAAGATAGTTTGCATTTCTATATCATTAATTTTTGTGGAAACTAATGTGTAATTTTTTGAGTAAAATTTTAAAGAAACCTCAAAAGCAAGACATGGTTATTCCCCTTCAAATGTTATTTCCCTTGAAAAATGCTTTAATTTTATTGCCAATGTGATGTACAGAGGAGTTACAGTTACATAAGTAAGGTAGTATATTTCTTGTTGAATAGTGTTATACCCTCCCTCCTTTTCTCCCACTTCTCCACCTCTCACTACCCCCCACAACTTATGAAGTTCATTTCCAACATATTGTCTCATGAGTATCACTGTTGCGTAGGTTTGCTCTTTGTCTTTTTTCTCACCATTTTGTTGTTCCCATTCCCTATTCAGGTAAACGTATATACAATACACAGATTACCGAAATCAAATAGAGTGACAACAAGGGATAAACCATTGGGAAAAGATAAAAGAAAAAAAACATAGCACCTTAAAAACAACACCAACAAAGAAAAACCTCGTTTCCACATCTTGGAGTTCATTTCACTTAGCATCTTCTAATATGGTCCTTATGTACATAGCTATTGAGCTGTTGTGATCCTCTTTTAGGACTATACTAAACACACTAGTTATTACCAATGAGGGAAACCGTGGAGTCTGTTTCTGTGGATCTGTCTTCCTTCATTTAATATGATTTTTTCCAACTCTTTCCATTTCCTTACAAATAGGGAGATGTCATTCTTTCTGATGGGAGCACAGAATTCCATTGTGTGTATATTCCATATTGTCTTGATCCATTCATCTACTGAGGGGCATCTGGGATGGTTCCACATCTTAGCTATAGATCATTAATTTTTTAAGTTTGTTTAGCCCATATGGTACATATTTGTGGCATATGGTCTTATATTTCAATGCTTGTGTACAATATGTACTGATTATGTTCTTCTTACTTTGTATTAGGAACCTTCAAATTACTCTTTTGTAGTTATTTGTAAATGTTGACTATCTGGTTGTTATTATTGTTTTTAAATTATATTTTCTTAAAAGAATAGCTTTAGATAAAAGCAAAGTTGGAAAAATAACCCAGAGTTATAAGCACCCAGACTTTCCTGCCCAGGCTGGCACTGAACCGCGAGCCTCAGATCTCAGCCCACTGAGTAGCTAGCATTATAGGTATGAGCCACTGGCACCTGACTAAAAGTTCCCATTTTTGGTAACAAATTAGTTTCTTTAAAAAAATGTGTGTGTGTGTGTGAGAGAGAGAGAGGGGGGAAGGAGGGAGGGAGAGAGAGAGAGAGAGAGAGAGAGAGAGAGAGAGAGAGAGAGAGAGAATGAAATAGAGCATTGCTGCCAAAAAGTATTATTGAAGAATATAAAAATATTAATGGCTAATAAGGTAGTAATATATTTAAAGCACATGGAAGTGGTGGCATCACAGTTTCTCTTTTCTGAACCCACAGTGCCTTTGCCTCCCCAGAGTTCTCCTGATCTGTTTTGTTCTGCAGGAGACAGCATAACTAGCCAATGTTCCAGATGGCAGGCCGTGGCCACTGCCTCCAAACTTTCTCCACCACCTGATGAGCCTTGAAGAAATTGTGTGTCTCCAATTTGTCTTGTTTGAGCTTAATTTATTTTATCAGTGTGCATACTATTTCCTGCTCGTGAAAAGAAGTCTCAGTTACATATTCCCTGGAAAGGGTCAGAAAGAATGGGCTTATCACTGATTGCCTTCCAAAATCGCCAACATATTCCTGATAGATATTCACCCCACCCTGCACATGGAAGTCCACACACTCATTCTCCCTCATTGGAATGCATCTGTGATAACTTTAAATTCAGTGAGTATGCAGTGTAAGAACTCAATGTAATGCTTTGATGACCAAACGACTGAGCCACAGGTAATCACCCACATTTTCACCGTGTTAGCTATCTTTTTGATGAGAAAATAATCCTGCCACGTAAATGCAGATGACTTATACAAGATGTTTGCCAACAATTCTTGTTGTTATATTGCATTTCTCTTCCTCCTCCTGTCTCTTCTCCTCCTCCCCCAGTCTTTTCCCCTCTTCCTTCATTCCTCTCCTCTTCTACCTTCCTTTCTTCCCCTCCTTCTCTTTCTCCTGCTCTACCCTTCCTCCTCTATTTTTGTTTCCCTCCTCTCATCTCTTCCTCCTCCTTTTCCATTCTTCTCTTTCCTCATCTTTTTCAATATCTTCTACTTCTTTATAGTCCTGGGGCTTGGACTTAGGGCCTGTGCTCACTAAGCTGATGCTCTGCTGCTTGCTACAAATCTCCAGTCTGCACTTCATTTCAATGACACTCTATTTCTGATTTTTTTAAAGTAGAAAACCCAGCAAAGACTTTTGATTCAGGATTTAATTCATTGTATATGTTCTACACCATAAATGTGTGATGCTTCATACATTGTGGCTAATAGGTTTTTATTATGTTTTGGGCTTCTAATGTGATCCTGTGTTATTCCCAAATTAATGAATTTGGTTACTTTGCATCTTGCACAAGTACTTCCATATTGTTCCCAGTTTAATGAACTGATACTTTATAGTATCATCACAGTAACACTAATCCAAGGATTGCTAGGGATCAGAAGATTAAGTCCAAACAGGAAAATCTATGAGATATGAATCTCCAATTAACCACTAAAAAGCCAAAAGAAGACCTGTGGCTCAGTGGTTACTGCCATCCTTGCACAGAATAAGCAGATGACAGGACCCAAGGCCTGAGCTGAAGACCTGTAGTGGGTACATGTCTGGAGCTGACAGTAAAACTCAAAGGTCATCTTGACCCTTGTGCTCACTTGAAGGCACATGCAAGAAACTGGCTTACTTGAATAACACCAGGTGCCTAGGATTGCTTTGCTATGTCTGCAGAGTTTGTTTTACTTTCAACCAGTTGACCTTGTCTTGTTTTTACTGTACTCTGTTTTTACCAAAATTTTTCTTATTTTTCTGGACTATAGTAACCTTATATTACCTCTTGACTTCTAACCGTATATATTAGGAAAAGTTAAAAATAAACGGTGCTGCAGTCTTGAAATGCAGACATCTCCACCCCATCCTTTGTCTTATGTCTTTTTTCCCCTCATCCTCGCCCCCTGTATCAGGATTCCCTTTCGTTGCTGGAGGCTCCAGCAGGCTTTTGGGTTTTGTTTTTGCCAGTCCTGGGGCTTGAACTCAGGGCATGAGATGTGTTCCTGAGTTTCTTTCCTCAAGGCTGGTGCTCTAACACTTTGGGCAAAGTGCCACTTCTGGCTTTTTCTGTTATGTGGTACTGAAGAATTGAACCCAGGGCTTCATGCATGGTAAGCAAGCATTCTACAAATAAGCCACATTCCTAGCCCCCCAGTCCATGGTTTTATTGAAACTCTTAATTTCTAAAGAATCATCAAGATATAAAAGGGAAAACGAAGATGAAACAAGTCTTAAGCTGTAGGCTGGTGGTTTGAACCTGAAACTCTTGATTCTATGGAGAGTGAGAGCTGAAGGATATGGGTTACAAGCTAGCAGGAACAGCCTAGATTTTAAGAAATGATTTGGAAGATCACCAGCATAAATGACAGTAGAAGTCGGCTGCTGCTGGCTCAAGACTTCATATGTCTAGAGGTTGCATCTGAGAACCACCATTGGAGATCACTTCTGGCAGGAAATTGCATGAGGTTCGAAGACTCCAATAAAGATACAAAGGCAAGAAAAAAAAATTGAGACCATATCTCTGGGTTCATTTCATTATCTGACCATTTCTGCTTGTGTCAGAAATATATTAATTATTGCAATTAAGGGAAACTATGGGATGGGGTGGGGATGGGAGGAGGAGCCCTGGATGGGGGGGAAGAGATGGGAATGGATGGTAAGGGTAAACAAAGGAGGAGGCAACAATGCTTGATATGCAATGTACTCATTACGTTGCCCATGTAATTGTAACCCCTATGTATGTTATTTTCACACACACACACACACACACACAAGATACAAAGGCAAAAAGTAGGGATGTGGGCAAAAAGAGACGATGGCCAGAGCCCTGGTCTGGACTTCAATCTCTTAGAATAGATAAGAACAAAAAAAAATGGAGTGGAAGTATGACTGATGATGTCCTGGGTTACTAAATACAGTAATGTAAAAATGTAACTAAAGCACAACAACAAAGGAATAAATTTATTTCTTATGGGTATATAGAGATGTATTTAGTGAGAGTAAAGAACAAATGTCAAATGTAAAAAATGCTACAAAGGGATCTTTTTTTCCCTTTCTTCTTTGGTTCTAGATGAGGACTCGAAATCAGGACCTGACCATTTGGTTCATTGGCTATCAGTCTACCAATGAGGCCACACCTCCATCACCACATTCAAATGGTCTCAGCTTCTCATACTTCTGTTCAGCAGCATAGGCATCCTTTCGAGTGCTCACTGGGTTTGTACGTGACTTTCAAAGGACGGCTCCAGCTGCAGCCTCTTGAAGAGGTGGGGATCATTAGGGGCCCACTGCCAAATATCTTCTAAGCTGAGTAGGGTGCTTCTTGACTATGATCATGCTATAGAGGAAGCGAGGTGTGTGGATGATGGTAGGAAGGCAGATTAGACAGGGGGAAAAGAAACAACAAATTTTCCCTGTCAAATGACTCCAGGGCTTAAGCGACCATTATGTGGACCTACCTTCCAGCCACTGGGCCTCTGGACTGACCACTCTCAGCCATCGTTCCTCAGTTTGCACCGCCACAGCTGTCTGGAGGTTGGCTTCAGGATACCCAATTTTTCCCTGCTCTGTGCATGCTAATTGAGCTCCCCATGATTGCATGAGTTCCAAAGGTTGCAGTGACCATGCTGTAGCCCTTCGGGTTTCAGCCACTGTTGCAGCCTCCCCTACTTTTACTGCTGCCTCCTATTTGGCTTCTCGCCCTCATCCCTGGCCTGTCAGTGCCAAAATGGTTCTCCAGGAGAACCCCTCCACCCATGTACCAAATGTACACTGGACTTCCAGTGACTCCTGGTGGTCAACAGGACCTACATGACCACAAGAAGAGCCTGACTATAAATGTTACACACAGACATAGAGAACTAGTACGATGGCTTGACATTCAAGGCCTCTGAAAATGGAGGTTTGACCCCCATAAAATTTGTTTCACTATGAATTTTATATTTTCACACTGAACAATGTATAATATCCTTGTGCTTCCTTTATTGGCTTTTGTCTTATTCTTTTCAAAGAATTATTCAAGCAGGAGCTGATACATGTCTCTGGTGATGGCACCAACGGACCCAAAAAGAAAAGGAAGTGGGACATAGAGTATCCATGCTTTCAATAAGAGTCCACCACAGGTCAGAAGTGCAAGTCTTAGGACACTGAGCACAGCTGCCACCCTCCGTCTCTGAAGCATGGCTCAAGTTTGGAGAAGGATTTCAGGACACCTGAAATATTGAATTATCTCCGAGACCAAAGAAACAACCACATCTAGTACATTGAGCTCACAAATATACCATGGAGTTCCAGTGAAAATGATCACTCAGATGAAGACAGGACACTGTTTAAAATGCAGAGAAACAATGGGAATGGCACTAGAATAGGCAATAATACTTTGTGTGCAGAAGATAAGGACAAGGGAGATGAATTGCAGTTGATTAGCTGGGAAATGGATAGTGAGAGAGAAGAAACTTAGTAAAGCCAACGAATGTGAAGATGGAGAGGGTGCCATGGAAATCTCAGATGGTGCGTCTCATGCAAGTAGTTTTTCTTTAGCAAGTGATGATAGGAAACCTGAGCTTTGTAAGGCAAGACCTGGCTTTATTGCCTAGCTGGACTAAAATTGAAGATCTTCCTGCCTCAGGTTCCTGAGTTCTGGAATTACAGTTATGCCCTACCACAGTCCTGTTTGAAACAGTTACCTTTCATGCTAGATTATTATTGCTTTTTTTCACCTGTGACCTTCATAAGCCTGACTTCGACATTTCTGGACCTTGCCATGAACATGTGACTGTTTGGATTATGAGGAAAGGATCATTCCAACAGCTTCACATACTGAAACACCTACCTTGGGTACCTGTCAACTCACTGCTCATCTGGCCTGTGTGGAGACTGTCCATTCTGCTCTGCTCCTTAAGAGTTCTGTCAGATGCTCATCTGTGTACCAGAAGAACACAACGGTGGAGGGTTTAAGATGGCAATGAGAAAGAAGAAATTTACTTCTATGAGACTTCTGTTAATTGCCTTATTTTGGTTGGTCATGTTTATCTTGCTCACAGATTACATTCTTTTTTATGGTATGATGGAGTAATACATTTATATTCTTAAGCATTTAAGTTACAGTTGTTTGTTTTCATTGAGACAAACTTCTGAGAAAGAACAAATAACCTCATGCTCATTTCCAGAAATGGATGTTTATGTTATCATATTCCCTTGTACGACAATAATTCTTGGTCTGGAAAGTCAGTAACTAGAAATAGATTAAAACTTTTAACAAGACACATTTATTTGTGATGTCAGTAGGCTTTGGATTTTTAGTCTCAAAAATGTGTGTGACTATGTTTAGTCTGGCCCACTGCAGTGAGAGCACCCTTCTTTCTAAGATATTAACAAGTGAATGGATTGCCTGACACACATATTTGGAGTTTTTTTTTCTTGCATACTATTAAACATTCCTTAGAGGAAAAATGA
>NW_012285216.1:0-14301 GCF_000151885.1 Dipodomys ordii | reverse complement strand
TCACTATAGAAGAGATAGGCAACTTCTCTCTTCTCTGACCCAGCCACCTTTCCCTATCTTCCTGTGGTGGCTGAAGAGTTCCCTTGAGAAGATTTCACCACCTGTGGGCTGCACTTGGTGAAGTGGAGCTGGATAGGGCTTATGCACCTGAAGGCTAGGGACAATTGCCCTTTGCCTGTGCCAGGAATAATCTCCAACTCAATACAGTTCTGCTACTTCTCGGCTCAGGAGAGCCTGCTGCCTTGAAGGAGATAAAACTGCTGCTGTCAATGATGTCTGACTTTAAGGGGGATATTTCTAAGTTTATATATGCTGTGAAAGTCCAGTGAAGAGGCTATGAAAGGGCATTTCTTGTTGCCACCTCCAGTTCCTACCTGTGAGCATGTTCTGTGGACTCACATGTCCTGGATGGCCCCATTTTGAAGATCTCAATTGGTCTGAGCTTCTTTTCCAGACTGACTTAAAACTTGAGTGGATCTGCTTTCCTCTTGCAGGGGTGGGTTAAAATTTTTTAAGCAGACTTTCTGTGTCTTCGCTATTGTTTTTGTTTTTTTTTAAATATTGTCTGGCTTGCAGAATTACTTTGAACAAGCTCAACAAATGTTTCTTTTTGTCTTTTTTTTGTCGGTCGTGGGGCTTGAACTCTGGGCCTGAGCATTGTCTCTCAGCTCTTCAGCTCAAGGCTAGTACTCTACCACATGAGCTACAGTGCCACTTCCGGTTTTCTGGTGGTTTATTGAAGATAAGAATTTCACGGACTTTTCCTGCCCGGGCTGGCTTTGAACCGCAATCCTCAGATCTCAGCCTCCTGAGTAGCTAGGATTACAGGCATGAGCCACCAGCTTCAACAAATGTTGTAAAATATTTTCTGCTCTAAGTTTTGCTGCCTTACTTAATTGGTATATCTTTGGGAAGCCAGCCTAAGGAAAATTGCCAGACCCTTTCTGGAGTATAAACTAAAATAAAAAGGGAAAGGATCATGGGTTAGCAAGTGATAGATCACTAGCTCTTAGCAGGGAGTTCTCCATCCTGGAATCTGAAATGGTAAAAGTATAGTTACATGGTTGGTTGCCTGGAGCAACAGGCAAAAGCTCTGGCAGAAGACTCCAGAGAGGCTGGAGAAGTACCCATGAGTACTGATCTCAGCAGCCATGGCAGACTGCACCTTTTCATACATGATATGTTACTCTGTAATTCGTAACTTTTGTAACCAAGAGTTGCAATCTCCTCTGGATTGAGTTGGAATAATTCCTGAACCACCAGCTCATATTTGTTTATGAAGGGATCTTCCTGTGTCATCTTCTCTGACAGAGACATCATTTGCTAGCATGCTAGCATGAGTGTTTGGGATGCAGAATACTTTTCTTATATTCCTCGGAGTTCTGTTGGCTTCTCACTGTTGCTTGTTTAGCTGGAGATGCAAATGTAGAAAGGAAGGAAGGAAGGAAGGAAGGAAGGAAGGAAGGAAGGAAGGAAGGAAGGAAGGAAGGAAGGAATCACAGTGCTGGAATCTCTCTTCTACTCTTCTAATATAACGGATAAATTCAGAGAAAAACAAATATTATGCAAGCACAGAGCAGAGGAAAAAAGCACAGACCTCTCAGTCTCTAACCATAAGATTCAAACAGAGATAATCCAGATGAAACACCAGAACCATAAGGAAGTCATGTAAGATTCTTCGCATAGTTCGCATAGAAAACAAAACAGTCTGAAATACCTGTACATAATTGACTAACTGAAAATAAATAGGGTTATTTGTTTTCCTGAAGTGAAATGAGCTTCAGAGAAAGTGGTGTGTGGGTTGAAATTGTTTAGTTATAGTGACAAGGACAGTGTATGCAAAGATAGGAGAAAACAAGTAGACAGTCTGTGCCTGGAGGGAAAGCATGGCACTAGCTCTGCTTCTTACTTACAGAGCAGTTGGCTATATTCATATCCCTGCATTGTTTGGCTGTGACATGGAGAGACAGAATAACATACCTGGCAAAACAAAGGAGAGTGTCATTTCTACGTTAGTGTCTCTCACCTGCTAACCTGGGGAAGGAGCTGACAAACGCCCCAGGAACCTGCATTAGGCTAGAGAGGCCCTGACATTGTAGGGAGTTACAGCAAGGTACAGACAGACTGCCTTTGGTTCTGTGTACATGTATTTGTGCATTATCAATGTGTATATAGACGTGTGTGTGTCTGTGTGTGTGTGTGTGTGTTGGCTTAATGTGTGTGTGTGTTGGCTTAAAGGGAAATGTATCAGCTGCCTCCTAAGAAAATATCGTGAGTACATTCTCTTTTGATTAATAAAGTCCACTGATCTATTAGGCAGGTTGTCTAATTTTTAACTGTATTTGGAAACATTTTCATATGTGTGTACCATAATAGCCACTGTCTGGAGTTAAAATATGATAGTTTAGGTGAACATCTGAGGCTTTAGAAAGTGGCCTGGTCTACTGAATAATACTTGAATGCTTTAAATTCAGCAACAACTAGTGTTCTCTTGTATCTTCGGGGTGTTGGCAATGCCATCTTTCTTGTCAGGGTGGTACATTAGTTTACATGTGATTAAAAAATGAAATGACTTCAGCCACTTGCACTAGAGTTCCTCAGAGAAATGTAACCAATAATTGATGTGTGCATGCATATGCATGTGCATGTGCACACACATGTAATACATATACAAACATATATTACATAGGATCAGGTTGATGTTAAGGGATTGACACACGATTGTGGAGCTACAGGGGAAGATGACAGGCTGGAAACCCAGAGACTGCAGATAGGGAGAAAAAAGGCTGTTTGTGCTCATTTCTATAATCTCAGCATTGGGAGGAAGTGACTGGAGGATTATGATTAGTAGTCAGCCCAGACAAAATGTTTACAAAGCTCAAACTCAACATCTGGCACGGTGGTATATTGCTGCTATTCCACCTATATGAGAAATATAAATAGGAGGGCTAATGTCTAGACTGGCCTGGGGGAAAAAACAAAGATCTATTCTTTAAAAATGCCAAAATCTGGGGGCATTTCTCAAAAAATGTAGAGTGTCTGCCTAGTCAGCACAAATACTTAAGTTCAAATGCTGAAAAAAGCAACTACAATAAAAATCCCACACAATCACAAAAAGCCACCATAAAAAATCTGCAGGCTTCCTCAGGGAGGTCAGAGTTCAGTCTGTTCTGTTTGGGCCGTCTCTCTTAGATGAGCATTGCCTGCGTACAGAGCGTCATTTGCTGTACTCAGAGTCTCTGGATTTAAAGGCTAATGCTTCTCACTAACATACCTAAGAATTGAAACAAATAACTAGGTACCATAGCTTAGCTCAGTTGACTATATATAAAAGTAGCTTAGAAAGTTACTGAGAGACATTATTAGATAGCATGGAGTTTGAGAACACTCTGTTGTGGAGGTCAGTTTCACAAAATTCAGAAATGATTTTAGCAGGAAAATTCCAAATTATTTATATTCGAAAAAAATCCTTATACATTGTCTCTTTTCCCACCTTCCCCCAGATCCATGTTCCTTCAAATGACTAAACACTCCAAAACACTGTGCCTAATTTCTGTAGTTGCTTTAAAATTTGGAACATTTTTCTCTCTGTCAAGAAAAGGCTGGCCTACCTCTGTATATGGCTCTGAAGTCCCACCTAGAAGAGAGGCTATTATTTATTCCTGCTTCCAGGAATCATTACCCAGTGAGCTCAGTCTTCATAAAAATATACATGACTCCAATCTAAGCATCCCTCAGAGAAGGTCCTTTGGATATGGATAGCTTTGACCATTTGTCAAGTCCTTCCAGCCATTCCCATGACTGTATGTTCCCAGGCAAACTAACTTCTTGCTGGCTTGCTTCTTTTCCTCATCTCCTTCCTTCTCCTTCTTTTCTTTCCTCCTTCCTTTTTATGTGAAATAAACACACTGTGACAATAAATCAAGGCTGGAATTTTGTTGAGGAGCAAAAGAAACTCACAGAGCAAAAATGAGTTCTTATTCTACTGTCCCACCTACTATTTTTGGTCTCTGAGTTGGTATGTAATGTTAGGGATATAATTTGAGTGCACAAAGTCTCAAAAGTGTTCTACAAGATATAGGTCCTAAAACACAGCCACAAGAGAGGGAGATTGGTTATTCAGTTCCCAGGAGTGCAGCAGGCACTGGTCTTAGATCACATCTTTTCTCAGGCTTTGCTAATCAAGGACCTGAGACCTGCAGCCTTGGTTCCCCCAGGAGCTTTCCCGAATTGAAGACCCCTGTCCTCCGACTACTTGCTGAAGAGTTGTCATCTAAACAAGGTCACTGTGTGTCTCCTGTGTGGGGAGCTCTCCTAAGGAGAGCTTGAAATAGAGGCATAGCACCTGGAATTGTTGAAAAAGGTAGAAAAGACCCAGGAAGGGAAGAGAGTTGAATAAAGGAAGAAAAGATGAACTTTATGGAAGTGGAGCTGTGATCAAAGTGGAGGGCCCCAGCCTTGAACGAAGAACCAAAGTTAGGGTGCGGGACCCTGATTCAAGTTCCAGTGTACACACACACACACACACACACACACACACACACACACAGACACACACACAGACACACACACTCGACAAACTTTACTGACTTCCAAGTTAGTCCTATTCAGATTTTGGAGGGTCCAAGCATATAATGAGACTTGGGTCTAAGTGGCCATATTCTGCTTTACTTGCCCACAGTGTTGTTTATAACCTTTAGAATTAGGTCTCGTCATTAATTAATTGGATAATATAGACATTAGCAATTGATAGTTCTGTGTAGATGATGTTTTAAACTAAGAAAAACACTCTTGTGCTAAAATGCTTAAGCATAAAACAATTGTGAAAAATGAGGGGTACTCTCCATTCTCGTGTTTTGTTTCATAATGTATAAATGTTGGCATATATAATGTTTCTGTTTGTTATGTTTGTATGTGCCAGTCCTGAGGGCTGAACTCAGGGCTTGGGTGTTGTCCTTGAGTTTTTTTTGCTTAAGGCCAGCATTCTACCACATGAAACCCAGCCTCACCTCCTGTGTTTTACTTTTAATTTTGGTGATTAATTGCAGATAAGCGCCTTAGGCTTTCCTGCCCAGGTAATTTTGAATCATGATGTTCAAATCTTAGCCAGATCAGTAGCTAGGATTACAAACATGAACCACTGGCACCTGGCTAATATTTTAAGCTACAAAGTTATTACTTCTTTCAAAGTCATTATTTGTCAAATATATTGACACATTTCTCAACTTCATATAAATGAGACTTGGCAAACAAAATGTGTCTGTGACAATTCTTAGGAAAGTTTCCTACATTTAGATGCTTCAAAATTATAAAACATTTCATTCTGATATAAAATACAGTATTCATTAGCACAAGATAGGGCATCCATCAAGAAAGGCTTGTTAGTTGAGATATTCCTGGTCACAAGAGCAGTTCCATGGTTAAATTGTACATTGAGTTCCCATCATTAGATCTTGGAGTTCCTCTGTATCTTTCTGTTTTTCAGTTGTTTACAATTCTAATCTACTTCAGCTATAAGAGCTGAAGGTAAACTTGATAACTCTCTTTGTTTAGTGATATAAGCTTTTCCAAGTGACTCTGAACAAAATGTAATAAAAACTTAAGAGGACTAATTTACAAACAACAAAGATATTTTGGATCTTTTGTTAAATAGATTTTCAAAGATGCAAATAAAAACTTCCAGAATCCCAGTAAAGAAAGAACATGTTTAATGTACATATTGCTTCTATTTATGGAACAGTATTTAACATGACAGTTATATCTTTTAGTCAGTTGGTAAAATATCAAGTGTTTAAATTAAATTATATATATATTGTCAATTCCATGTGCCATTCTATGATTTTATTTGTATTTTTTTAATTAGACAAATTTATGGGGCACGGAAGGACAGTTCAGCACATGTATATGGTTGTAATGATTAAATCAAGATAGTTTGCATTTCTATATCATTAATTTTTGTGGAAACTAATGTGTAATTTTTTGAGTAAAATTTTAAAGAATCCTCAAAAGCAAGACATGGTTATTCCCCTTCAAATGTTATTTCCCTTGAAAAATGCTTTAATTTTATTGCCAATGTGATGTACAGAGGAGTTACAGTTACATAAGTAAGGTAGTATATTTCTTGTTGAATAGTGTTATACCCTCCCTCCTTTTCTCCCACTTCTCCACCTCTCACTACCCCCCACAACTTATGAAGTTCATTTCCAACATATTGTCTCATGAGTATCACTGTTGCGTAGGTTTGCTCTTTGTCTTTTTTCTCACCATTTTGTTGTTCCCATTCCCTATTCAGGTAAACGTATATACAATACACAGATTACCGAAATCAAATAGAGTGACAACAAGGGATAAACCATTGGGAAAAGATAAAAGAAAAAAAACATAGCACCTTAAAAACAACACCAACAAAGAAAAACCTCGTTTCCACATCTTGGAGTTCATTTCACTTAGCATCTTCTAATATGGTCCTTATGTACATAGCTATTGAGCTGTTGTGATCCTCTTTTAGGACTATACTAAACACACTAGTTATTACCAATGAGGGAAACCGTGGAGTCTGTTTCTGTGGATCTGTCTTCCTTCATTTAATATGATTTTTTCCAACTCTTTCCATTTCCTTACAAATAGGGAGATGTCATTCTTTCTGATGGGAGCACAGAATTCCATTGTGTGTATATTCCATATTGTCTTGATCCATTCATCTACTGAGGGGCATCTGGGATGGTTCCACATCTTAGCTATAGATCATTAATTTTTTAAGTTTGTTTAGCCCATATGGTACATATTTGTGGCATATGGTCTTATATTTCAATGCTTGTGTACAATATGTACTGATTATGTTCTTATTACTTTGTATTAGGAACCTTCAAATTACTCTTTTGTAGTTATTTGTAAATGTTGACTATCTGGTTGTTATTATTGTTTTTAAATTATATTTTCTTAAAAGAATAGCTTTAGATAAAAGCAAAGTTGGAAAAATAACCCAGAGTTATAAGCACCCAGACTTTCCTGCCCAGGCTGGCACTGAACCGCGAGCCTCAGATCTCAGCCCCCTGAGTAGCTAGCATTATAGGTATGAGCCACTGGCACCTGACTAAAAGTTCCCATTTTTGGTAACAAATTAGTTTCTTTAAAAAAATGTGTGTGTGTGTGTGTGTGAGAGAGAGGGGGGAATGAGGGAGGGAGAGAGAGAGAGAGAGAATGAAATAGAGCATTGCTGCCAAAAAGTATTATTGAAGAATATAAAAATATTAATGGCTAATAAGGTAGTAATATATTTAAAGCACATGGAAGTGGTGGCATCACAGTTTCTCTTTTCTGAACCCACAGTGCCTTTGCCTCCCCAGAGTTCTCCTGATCTGTTTTGTTCTGCAGGAGACAGCATAACTAGCCAATGTTCCAGATGGCAGGCCGTGGCCACTGCCTCCAAACTTTCTCCACCACCTGATGAGCCTTGAAGAAATTGTGTGTCTCCAATTTGTCTTGTTTGAGCTTAATTTATTTTATCAGTGTGCATACTATTTCCTGCTCGTGAAAAGAAGTCTCAGTTACATATTCCCTGGAAAGGGTCAGAAAGAATGGGCTTATCACTGATTGCCTTCCAAAATCACCAACATATTCCTGATAGATATTCACCCCACCCTGCACATGGAAGTCCACACACTCATTCTCCCTCATTGGAATGCATCTGTGATAACTTTAAATTCAGTGAGTATGCAGTGTAAGAACTCAATGTAATGCTTTGATGACCAAACGACTGAGCCACAGGTAATCACCCACATTTTCACCGTGTTAGCTATCTTTTTGATGAGAAAATAATCCTGCCACGTAAATGCAGATGACTTATACAAGATGTTTGCCAACAATTCTTGTTGTTATATTGCATTTCTCTTCCTCCTCCTGTCTCCTCTCCTCCTCCCCCAGTCTTTTCCCCTCTTCCTTCATTCCTCTCCTCTTCTACCTTCCTTTCTTCCCCTCCTCCTCTTTCTCCTGCTCTACCCTTCCTCCTCTATTTTTGTTTCCCTCCTCTCATCTCTTCCTCCTCCTTTTCCATTCTTCTCTTTCCTCATCTTTTTCAATTTCTTCTACTTCGTTATAGTCCTGGGGCTTGGACTTAGGGCCTGTGCTCACTAAGCTGATGCTCTGCTGCTTGCTACAAATCTCCAGTCTGCACTTCATTTCAATGACACTCTATTTCTGATTTTTTTAAAGTAGAAAACCCAGCAAAGACTTTTGATTCAGGATTTAATTCATTGTATATGTTCTACACCATAAATGTGTGATGCTTCATACATTGTGGCTAATAAGTTTTTATTATGTTTTGGGCTTCTAATGTGATCCTGTGTTATTCCCAAATTAATGAATTTGGTTACTTTGCATCTTGCACAAGTACTTCCATATTGTTCCCAGTTTAATGAACTGATACTTTATAGTATCATCACAGTAACACTAATCCAAGGATTGCTAGGGATCAGAAGATTAAGTCCAAACAGGAAAATCTATGAGATATGAATCTCCAATTAACCACTAAAAAGCCAAAAGAAGACCTGTGGCTCAGTGGTTACTGCCATCCTTGCACAGAATAAGCAGATGACAGGACCCAAGGCCTGAGCTGAAGACCTGTAGTGGGTACATGTCTGGAGCTGACAGTAAAACTCAAAGGTCATCTTGACCCTTGTGCTCACTTGAAGGCACATGCAAGAAACTGGCTTACTTGAATAACACCAGGTGCCTAGGATTGCTTTGCTATGTCTGCAGAGTTTGTTTTACTTTCAACCAGTTGACCTTGTCTTGTTTTTACTGTACTCTGTTTTTACCAAAATTTTTCTTATTTTTCTGGACTATAGTAACCTTATATTACCTCTTGACTTCTAACCGTATATATTAGGAAAAGTTAAAAATAAACGGTGCTGCAGTCTTGAAATGCAGACATCTCCACCCCATCCTTTGTCTTATGTCTTTTTTCCCCTCATCCTCGCCCCCTGTATCAGGATTCCCTTTCGTTGCTGGAGGCTCCAGCAGGCTTTTGGGTTTTGTTTTTGCCAGTCCTGGGGCTTGAACTCAGGGCATGAGATGTGTTCCTGAGTTTCTTTCCTCAAGGCTGGTGCTCTAACACTTTGGGCAAAGTGCCTCTTCTGGCTTTTTCTGTTATGTGGTACTGAAGAATTGAACCCAGGGCTTCATGCATGGTAAGCAAGCATTCTACAAATAAGCCACATTCCTAGCCCCCCAGTCCATGGTTTTATTGAAACTCTTAATTTCTAAAGAATCATCAAGATATAAAAGGGAAAACGAAGATGAAACAAGTCTTAAGCTGTAGGCTGGTGGTTTGAACCTGAAACTCTTGATTCTATGGAGAGTGAGAGCTGAAGGATATGGGTTACAAGCTAGCAGGAACAGCCTAGATTTTAAGAAATGATTTGGAAGATCACCAGCATAAATGACAGTAGAAGTCGGCTGCTGCTGGCTCAAGACTTCATATGTCTAGAGGTTGCATCTGAGAACCACCATTGGAGATCACTTCTGGCAGGAAATTGCATGAGGTTCGAAGACTCCAATAAAGATACAAAGGCAAGAAAAAAAATTGAGACCATATCTCTGGGTTCATTTCATTATCTGACCATTTCTGTTTGTGTCAGAAATATATTAATTATTGCAATTAAGGGAAACTATGGGATGGGGTGGGGATGGGAGGAGGAGCCCTGGATGGGGGGGAAGAGATGGGAATGGATGGTAAGGGTAAACAAAGGAGGAGGCAACAATGCTTGATATGCAATGTACTCATTACGTTGCCCATGTAATTGTAACCCCTATGTACGTTATTTTCACACACACACACACACAGACACACACACACACAGACACACACACACACACACAAAAAGAGACGATGGCCAGAGCCCTGGTCTGGACTTCAATCTCTTAGAATAGATAAGAACAAAAAAAATGGAGTGGAAGTATGACTGATGATGTCCTGGGTTACTAAATACAGTAATGTAAAAATGTAACTAAAGCACAACAACAAAGGAATAAATTTATTTCTTATGGGTATATAGAGATGTATTTAGTGAGAGTAAAGAACAAATGTCAAATGTAAAAAATGCTACAAAGGGATCTTTTTTTCCCTTTCTTCTTTGGTTCTAGATGAGGACTCGAAATCAGGACCTGACCATTTGGTTCATTGGCTATCAGTCTACCAATGAGGCCACACCTCCATCACCACATTCAAATGGTCTCAGCTTCTCATACTTCTGTTCAGCAGCATAGGCATCCTTTCGAGTGCTCACTGGGTTTGTACGTGACTTTCAAAGGACGGCTCCAGCTGCAGCCTCTTGAAGAGGTGGGGATCATTAGGGGCCCACTGCCAAATATCTTCTAAGCTGAGTAGGGTGCTTCTTGACTATGATCATGCTATAGAGGAAGCGAGGTGTGTGGATGATGGTAGGAAGGCAGATTAGACAGGGGGAAAAGAAACAACAAATTTTCCCTGTAAAATGACTCCAGGGCTTAAGCGACCATTATGTGGACCTACCTTCCAGCCACTGGGCCTCTGGACTGACCACTCTCAGCCATCGTTCCTCAGTTTGCACCGCCACAGCTGTCTGGAGGTTGGCTTCAGGATACCCAATTTTTCCCTGCTCTGTGCATGCTAATTGAGCTCCCCATGATTGCATGAGTTCCAAAGGTTGCAGTGACCATGCTGTAGCCCTTCGGGTTTCAGCCACTGTTGCAGCCTCCCCTACTTTTACTGCTGCCTCCTATTTGGCTTCTCGCCCTCATCCCTGGCCTGTCAGTGCCAAAATGGTTCTCCAGGAGAACCCCTCCACCCATGTACCAAATGTACACTGGACTTCCAGTGACTCCTGGTGGTCAACAGGACCTACATGACCACAAGAAGAGCCTGACTATAAATGTTACACACAGACATAGAGAACTAGTACGATGGCTTGACATTCAAGGCCTCTGAAAATGGAGGTTTGACCCCCATAAAATTTGTTTCACTATGAATTTTATATTTTCACACTGAACAATGTATAATATCCTTGTGCTTCCTTTATTGGCTTTTGTCTTATTCTTTTCAAAGAATTATTCAAGCAGGAGCTGATACATGTCTCTGGTGATGGCACCAACGGACCCAAAAAGAAAAGGAAGTGGGACATAGAGTATCCATGCTTTCAATAAGAGTCCACCACAGGTCAGAAGTGCAAGTCTTAGGACACTGAGCACAGCTGCCACCCTCCGTCTCTGAAGCATGGCTCAAGTTTGGAGAAGGATTTCAGGACACCTGAAATATTGAATTATCTCCGAGACCAAAGAAACAACCACATCTAGTACATTGAGCTCACAAATATACCATGGAGTTCCAGTGAAAATGATCACTCAGATGAAGACAGGACACTGTTTAAAATGCAGAGAAACAATGAGAATGGCACTAGAATAGGCAATAATACTTTGTGTGCAGAAGATAAGGACAAGGGAGATGAATTGCAGTTGATTAGCTGGGAAATGGATAGTGAGAGAGAAGAAACTTAGTAAAGCCAACGAATGTGAAGATGGAGAGGGTGCCATGGAAATCTCAGATGGTGCGTCTCATGCAAGTAGTTTTTCTTTAGCAAGTGATGATAGGAAACCTGAGCTTTGTAAGGCAAGACCTGGCTTTATTGCCTAGCTGGACTAAAATTGAAGATCTTCCTGCCTCAGGTTCCTGAGTTCTGGAATTACAGTTATGCCCTACCACAGTCCTGTTTGAAACAGTTACCTTTCATGCTAGATTATTATTGCTTTTTTTCACCTGTGACCTTCATAAGCCTGACTTCGACATTTCTGGACCTTGCCATGAACATGTGACTGTTTGGATTATGAGGAAAGGATCATTCCAACAGCTTCACATACTGAAACACCTACCTTGGGTACCTGTCAACTCACTGCTCATCTGGCCTGTGTGGAGACTGTCCATTCTGCTCTGCTCCTTAAGAGTTCTGTCAGATGCTCATCTGTGTACCAGAAGAACACAACGGTGGAGGGTTTAAGATGGCAATGAGAAAGAAGAAATTTACTTCTATGAGACTTCTGTTAATTGCCTTATTTTGGTTGGTCATGTTTATCTTGCTCACAGATTACATTCTTTTTTATGGTATGATGGAGTAATACATTTATATTCTTCAGCATTTAAGTTACAGTTGTTTGTTTTCATTGAGACAAACTTCTGAGAAAGAACAAATAACCTCATGCTCATTTCCAGAAATGGATGTTTATGTTATCATATTCCCTTGTACGACAATAATTCTTGGTCTGGAAAGTCAGTAACTAGAAATAGATTAAAACTTTTAACAAGACACATTTATTTGTGATGTCAGTAGGCTTTGGATTTTTAGTCTCAAAAATGTGTGTGACTATGTTTAGTCTGGCCCACTGCAGTGAGAGCACCCTTCTTTCTAAGATATTAACAAGTGAATGGATTGCCTGACACACTTTTGGAGTTTTTTTTTTCTTGCATACTATTAAACATTTCCTTAGAGGAAAAAAATATTACACTATTTCTGCTCTTAATAGAGTCCATTATATTTCAGTTAATTCATCTGTAAGCATTAGTAAACAACCCAGTGTATTTGCTTCTGGATTTAGTGGAGCATTGTAGCTGCCACAAATGAGGGAAACCATGCAGCCTGTGTTCTCTGAGTCTGGATTACTTCCCGTAATATAATACTTTCCCAGTCTTTCCACTTTGTTACAAAGAGTATTCTATCATGTTCTCCGATGGGTGAGTGGGATTTCTGTGTGTGTGTGTGTGTGTAACCTCATACATATATAACACATTGTATCAATCCATTCATCATTTAAGGTTTTTCTATTTATTGGAAAGTGAGAGACATGAGCCTTATCACCCTGTTTGTGGGCAGAGACATGAGCTCTTGGGGCAAAAGTCCTGAGCCTTGCTGTCCATTTTTTATGGCCTTAAGTGGCAACAGCCGAACAACTATTAATTTATTCATTTTTGTAAGTTCTGGGGCCTGAACTCAGTGCCAGTGCACACTAACACTTGAGCCACAGAAAAACTTCTGGCTTTTTTCTGGGTATGTGGTTACTGAGGAATCGATCCCACGGCCTCATGCACACTAGTCAAGCACTTTATCACTGGGCCACCTTCCCAGCCTAAGGTTTTATTTTTTAAACTAACATGTAAAAGAACCAACTAAGGGAAAAAAACAAATTGTTTAAATAGGGATACAGATGTACAAGATGTTTTGTCGAAAAACAAACTTTACAACTTTGGCTGGGGGGTGGTGAAGGGGAAGAGGAGGGGATGGGAAATAAAATAAACAACAACAAAAAAACCTGAAGGAAAAAAAGAACCAACTACATGAACAACTGTATTACAGGAAGCAAGCTCCTTGATTAGAACCATGACATCCTTGGCCAGAAACCTCGGACATCAGGCCTTTTCCATATATCTCCTGTGCAGTGAGCTTCCATCCACTGATCAACATTTCATTGGCCTGAAAGAAAGCAAAGTGATGTGATGTGAAACATGATGCAAGCAGACAGAGGGGGCCTCATTCCTCTATGTCAACATTGAGGATGGGTACTCACAAACCCCCGATCCTAGGGGGAGGGTGCTAGTAGACACCAAGTATGAATTGTGTGGGGTCATGATCCAATGGGCAGAAGGGCTGGGTGATTAAGAGAAAGACATAACCTCATTGATAATCACATGGACTCCAAAATATGAACTAAAAAAGGTCTACTTTGGTTTGAGGTTATTATTTTAACTTCCTTTATCTGCACTCTGTCCTCTAAAGCCAGCTCCCATGTGTGAACTCTTCATATGCAAGACAATGAGCCATTAGTAATGCCAAGTAATTGTTAATCTTATGGAAGTGAGCCAGGCATGGACTGGCTGTCTGGGGTTTCTTTTCCTCTCTGAGTTATGAAAAGTGACTTGTTTCTGAGACACAGTGCCTATGTTCTAATGGCTGAGGCTCTTCCTGCTGGATATTATCCTAGACATCACATTTCACCATGCGGATATAACTATAAGAGACAAAGCAGCTAGGACTTTGATGTTCCCAAAATTATTGCCAAGCTGAGTAAGTCTGACACATGACTTCGAATGATTACATGAAGGAAGTGAACATTATTTTGTTTTTACAAGGTGTAATTGTGTATACATCAATGCAAGCTTATTCACATTACACTGACTTTAATTTTGTCCCAGGTTTTCATTTTGGTTCCAGTGGGAAGTGTCTAGATTTCACCATTCCAGCAATAGGCTCCCAGATGCTCATGCAGGGAGAGGAGGGG
>NW_012285215.1:0-1552 GCF_000151885.1 Dipodomys ordii | reverse complement strand
AAAAACAACACCAACAAAGAAAACCTCGTTTCCACATCTTGGAGTTCATTTCACTTAGCATCTCTAATATGGTCCTTATGTACATAGCTATTGAGCTGTTGTGATCCTCTTTTAGGACTATACTAAACACACTAGTTATTACCAATGAGGGAAACCGTGGAGTCTGTTTCTGTGGATCTGTCTTCCTTCATTTAATATGATTTTTTCCAACTCTTTCCATTTCCTTACAAATAGGGAGATGTCATTCTTTCTGATGGGAGCACAGAATTCCATTGTGTGTATATTCCATATTGTCTTGATCCATTCATCTACTGAGGGGCATCTGGGATGGTTCCACATCTTAGCTATAGATCATTAATTTTTTAAGTTTGTTTAGCCCATATGGTACATATTTGTGGCATATGGTCTTATATTTCAATGCTTGTGTACAATATGTACTGATTATGTTCTTATTACTTTGTATTAGGAACCTTCAAATTACTCTTTTGTAGTTATTTGTAAATGTTGACTATCTGGTTGTTATTATTGTTTTTAAATTATATTTTCTTAAAAGAATAGCTTTAGATAAAAGCAAAGTTGGAAAAATAACCCAGAGTTATAAGCACCCAGACTTTCCTGCCCAGGCTGGCACTGAACCGCGAGCCTCAGATCTCAGCCTCCTGAGTAGCTAGCATTATAGGTATGAGCCACTGGCACCTGACTAAAATTTCCCATTTTTGGTAACAAATTAGTTTCTTTAAAAAAAATGTGTGTGTGTGTGTGTGTGTGAGAGAGAGGGGGGAATGAGGGAGGGAGAGAGAGAGAGAGAGAATGAAATAGAGCATTGCTGCCAAAAAGTATTATTGAAGAATATAAAAATATTAATGGCTAATAAGGTAGTAATATATTTAAAGCACATGGAAGTGGTGGCATCACAGTTTCTCTTTTCTGAACCCACAGTGCCTTTGCCTCCCCAGAGTTCTCCTGATCTGTTTTGTTCTGCAGGAGACAGCATAACTAGCCAATGTTCCAGATGGCAGGCCGTGGCCACTGCCTCCAAACTTTCTCCACCACCTGATGAGCCTTGAAGAAATTGTGTGTCTCCAATTTGTCTTGTTTGAGCTTAATTTATTTTATCAGTGTGCATACTATTTCCTGCTCGTGAAAAGAAGTCTCAGTTACATATTCCCTGGAAAGGGTCAGAAAGAATGGGCTTATCACTGATTGCCTTCCAAAATCGCCAACATATTCCTGATAGATATTCACCCCACCCTGCACATGGAAGTCCACACACTCATTCTCCCTCATTGGAATGCATCTGTGATAACTTTAAATTCAGTGAGTATGCAGTGTAAGAACTCAATGTAATGCTTTGATGACCAAACGACTGAGCCACAGGTAATCACCCACATTTTCACCGTGTTAGCTATCTTTTTGATGAGAAAATAATCCTGCCACGTAAATGCAGATGACTTATACAAGATGTTTGCCAACAATTCTTGTTGTTATATTGCATTTCTCTTCCTCCTCCTGTCTCCTCTCCTCCTCCCCCAGTCTTTTCCCCTCTTCCTTC
>NW_012285214.1:0-15410 GCF_000151885.1 Dipodomys ordii | reverse complement strand
AATCACAGGAGGGTATGGCTTGGCCCAGCACTTACTGGTGATGAGGAATCAGGCAAGATCAGCTGATTTTAGAGTGTCTTTCTTCCTATAGAAGAGAAAAGGCAACTTCTCTCTTCTCTGACCCAGCCACCTTTCCCTATCTTCCTGTGGTGGCTGAAGAGTTCCCTTGAGAAGATTTCACCACCTGTGGGCTGCACTTGGTGAAGTGGAGCTGGATAGGGCTTATGCACCTGAAGGCTAGGGACAATTGCCCTTTGCCTGTGCCAGGAATAATCTCCAACTCAATACAGTTCTGCTACTTCTCGGCTCAGGAGAGCCTGCTGCCTTGAAGGAGATAAAACTGCTGCTGTCAATGATGTCTGACTTTAAGGGGGATATTTCTAAGTTTATATATGCTGTGAAAGTCCAGTGAAGAGGCTATGAAAGGGCATTTCTTGTTGCCAACTCCAGTTCCTACCTGTGAGCATGTTCTGTAGACTCACATGTCCTGGATGGTCCCATTTTGAAGATCTCAATTGGTCTGAGCTTCTTTTCCAGACTGACTTAAAACTTGAGTGGATCTGCTTTCCTCTTGCAAGGGTGGGTTAAAATTTTTTAAGCAGAATTTCTGTGTCTTCGCTATTGTTTTTGTTTTTTTAAAATATTGTCTGGCTTGCAGAATTACTTTGAACAAGCTCAACAAATGTTTCTTTTTGTCTTTTTTGTGTCGGTCGTGGGGCTTGAACTCTGGGCCTGAGCACTGTCCCTCAGCTCTTCAGCTCAAGGCTAGTGCTCTACCACATGAGCTACAGTGCCACTTCCGGTTTTCTGGTGGTTTATTGAAGATAAGAATTTCACGGACTTTTCCTGCCCGGGCTGGCTTTGAACCGCAATCCTCAGATCTCAGCCTCCTGAGTAGCTAGGATTACAGGCATGAGCCACCAGCTTCAACAAATGTTGTAAAATATTTTCTGCTCTAAATTTTGCTGCCTTACTTAATTGGTATATCTTTGGGAAGCCAGCCTAAGGAAAATTGCCAGACCCATTCTGGAGTATAAACTAAAATAAAAAGGGAAAGGATCATGGGTTAGCAAGTGATAGATCACTAGCTCTTAGCAGGGAGTTCTCCATCCTGGAATCTGAAATGGTAAAAGTATAGTTACATGGTTGGTTGCCTGGAGCAACAGGCAAAAGCTCTGGCAGAAGACTCCAGAGAGGCTGGAGAAGTACCCATGAGAACTGATCTCATCAGCCATGGCAGACTGCACCTTTTAATACATGATATGTTACTCTGTAATTCGTAACTTTTGTAACCAAGAGTTGCAATCTCCTCTGGATTGAGTTGGAATAATTCCAGAACCACCAGCTCATATTTGTTTATGAAGGGATTGTCTCAGGATCTTCCTGTGTCATCTTCTCTGACAGAGACATCATTTGCTAGCATGAGTGTTTGGGATGCAGAATACTTTTCTTATATTCCTCGGAGTTCTTTTGGCCTAGTACCTGCTTCTCACTGTTGCTTGTTTAGCTGGAGATGCAAATGTAGAAAGGAAGGAAGGAAGGAAGGAAGTAAGTAAGTAAGGAAGGAAGGAAGGAAGGAAGGAATCACAGTGCTGGAATTTCTCTTCTAATATAACGGATAAATTCAGAGAAAAACAAATATTATGCAAGCACAGAGCAGAGGAAAGAAGCACAGACCTCTCAGTGTATGTATAATTCTCTAACCATAAGATTCAAACAGAGATAATCCAGATGAAACACCAGAACCATAAGGAAGTCATGTAAGATTCTTCGCATAGAAAACAAAACAGTCTGAAATACCTGTACATAATTGACTAACTGAAAATAAATAGGGTTATTTGTTTGAGAGAAAGTGGTGTGTGGGTTGAAATTGTTTAGTTATAGTGACAAGGGTATGCAAAGATAGGAGAAAATACAGAGAAAACAAGTAGACAGTCTGTGCCTGGAGGGAAAGCCTAGCTCTGCTTCTTACTTACAGAGCAGTTGGCTATATTCATATCCCTGCATTGTTTGGCTGTGACATGGAGAGACAGAATAACATACCTGGCAAAACACAGGAGAGTGTCATTTCTACGTTAGTGTCTCTCAGCTGACAAACGCCCCAGGAACCTGCATTAGGCTAGAGAGGCCCTGACATTGTAGGGAGTTACAGCAAGGTACAGACAGACTGCCTTTGGTTCTGTGTACATGTATTATCAATGTGTATATAGACGTGTGTGTGTGTGTGTGTGTGTGTGTGTGTGTGTGTGTGTGTGTGTGTTGGCTTAAAGGGAAATGTATCAGCTGCCTCCTAAGAAAATATCGTGAGTACATTCTCTTTTGATTAATAAAGTCCACTGATCTATTAGGCAGGTTGTCTAATTTTTAACTGTATTTGGAAACATTTTCATATGTGTGTACCATAATAGCCACTGTCTGGAGTTAAAATATGATAGTTTAAGTGAATATCTGAGGCTTTAGAAAGTGGCCTGGTCTACTGAATAATACTTGAATGCTTTAAATTCAGCAACAACTAGTGTTCTCTTGTATCTTCGGGGTGTTGGCAATGCCATCTGTCTTGTCAGGGTGGTACATTAGTTTACATGTGATTAAAAAGTGAAATGACTTCAGCCACTTGCACTAGAGTTCCTCAGAGAAATGTAACCAATAATTGATGTGTGCATGCATATGCATGTGCATGTGCACACACATGTAATACATATACAAACATATATTACATAGGATCAGGTTGATGTTAAGGGATTGACACACGATTGTGGAGCTACAGGGAAAGATGACAGGCTGGAAACCCAGAGACTGCAGATAGGGAGAAAAAAGGCTGTTTGTGCTCATTTCTATAATCTCAGCATTGGGAGGAAGTGACTGGAGGATTATGATTAGTAGTCAGCCCAGACAAAATGTTTACAAAGCTCAAACTCAACATCTGGCACGGTGGTATATTGCTGCTATTCCACCTATATGAGAAATATAAATAGGAGGGCTAATGTCTAGACTGGCCTGGGGGAAAAAACAAATATCTATTCTTTAAAAATGCCAAAATCTGGGGGCATTTCTCAAAAAATGTAGAGTGTCTGCCTAGTCAGCACAAATACTTAAGTTCAAATGCTGAAAAAAGCAACTACAATAAAAATCCCACACAATCACAAAAAGCCACCATAAAAAATCTGCAGGCTTCCTCAGGGAGGTCAGAGTTCAGTCTGTTCTGTTTGGGCCGTATCTCTTAGATGAGCATTGCCTGCGTACAGAGCGTCATTTGCTGTACTCAGAGTCTCTGGATTTAAAGGCTAATGCTTCTCACTAACGTACCTAAGAATTGAAACAAATAACTAGGTACCATAGCTTAGCTCAGTTGACTATATATAAAAGTAGCTTAGAAAGTTACTGAGAGACATTATTAGATAGCATGGAGTTTGAGAACACTCTGTTGTGGAGGTCAGTTTCACAAAATTCAGAAATGATTTTAGCAGGAAAATTCCAAATTATTTATATTCGAAAAAAATCCTTATACATTGTCTCTTTTCCCACCTTCCCCCAGATCCATGTTCCTTCAAATGACTAAACACTCCAAAACACTGTGCCTAATTTCTGTAGTTGCTTTAAAATTTGGAACATTTTTCTCTCTGTCAAGAAAAGGCTGGCCTACCTCTGTATATGGCTCTGAAGTCCCACCTAGAAGAGAGGCTATTATTTATTCCTGCTTCCAGGAATCATTACCCAGTGAGCTCAGTCTTCATAAAAATATACATGACTCCAATCTAAGCATCCCTCAGAGAAGGTCCTTTGGATATGGATAGCTTTGACCATTTGTCAAGTCCTTCCAGCCATTCCCATGACTGTATGTTCCCAGGCAAACTAACTTCTTGCTGGCTTGCTTCTTTTCCTCATCTCCTTCCTTCTCCTTCTTTTCTTTCCTCCTTCCTTTTTATGTGAAATAAACACACTGTGACAATAAATCAAGGCTGGAATTTTGTTGAGGAGCAAAAGAAACTCGCAGAGCAAAAATGAGTTCTTATTCTACTGTCCCACCTACTATTTTTGGTCTCTGAGTTGGTATGTAATGTTAGGGATATAATTTGAGTGCACAAAGTCTCAAAAGTGTTCTACAAGATATAGGTCCTAAAACACAGCCACAAGAGAGGGAGATTGGTTATTCAGTTCCCAGGAGTGCAGCAGGCACTGGTCTTAGATCACATCTTTTCTCAGGCTTTGCTAATCAAGGACCTGAGACCTGCAGCCTTGGTTCCCCCAGGAGCTTTCCCGAATTGAAGACCCCTGTCCTCCGACTACTTGCTGAAGAGTTGTCATCTAAACAAGGTCACTGTGTGTCTCCTGTGTGGGGAGCTCTCCTAAGGAGAGCTTGAAATAGAGGCATAGCACCTGGAATTGCTGAAAAAGGTAGAAAAGACCCAGGAAGGGAAGAGAGTTGAATAAAGGAAGAAAAGATGAACTTTATGGAAGTGGAGCTGTGATCAAAGTGGAGGGCCCCAGCCTTGAACGAAGAACCAAAGTTAGGGTGCGGGACCCTGATTCAAGTTCCAGTGTACACACACACACACACACACACACACACACACACACACACACACACACACACTCGACAAACTTTACTGTCCAAGCATATAATGAGACTTGGGTCTAAGTGGCCATATTCTGCTTTACTTGCCCACAGTGTTGTTTATAACCTACTTGCCCACAGTGTTGTTTATAACCTTTAGAATTAGGTCTCGTCATTAATTAATTGGATAATATAGACATTAGCAATTGATAGAAACACTCTTGTGCTAAAATGCATAAGCATAAAACAATTGTGAAAAATGAGGGGTACTCTCCATTCTCGTGTTTTGTTTCATAATGTATAAATGTTGGCATATATAATGTTTCTGTTTGTTATGTTTGTATGTGCCAGTCCTGAGGGCTGAACTCAGGGCTTGGGTGTTGTCCTTGAGTTTTTTTTGCTTAAGGCCAGCATTCTACCACATGAAAGCCAGCCTCACCTCCTGTGTTTTATTTTTAATTTTGGTGATTAATTGCAGATAAGCGCCTTAGGCTTTCCAGCCCAGGTAATTTTGAACCATGATGTTCAAATCTTAGCCAGATCAGTAGCTAGGATTACAAACATGAACCACTGGCACCTGGCTAATATTTTAAGCTACAAAGTTATTACTTCTTTCAAAGTCATTATTTGTCAAATATATTGACACATTTCTCAACTTCATATAAATGAGACTTGGCAAACAAAATATGTCTGTGACGATTCTTAGGAAAGTTTCCTACATTTAGATGCTTCAAAATTATAAAACATTTCATTCTGATATAAAATACAGTATTCATTAGCACAAGATAGGGCATCCATCAAGAAAGGCTTGTTAGTTGAGATATTCCTGGTCACAAGAGCAGTTCCATGGTTAAATTGTACATTGAGTTCCCATCATTAGATCTTGGAGTTCCTCTGTATCTTTCTGTTTTTCAGTTGTTTACAGTTCTAATCTACTTCAGCTATAAGAGCTGATGGTAAACTTGATAACTCTCTTTGTTTAGTGATATAAGCTTTTCCAAGTGACTCTGAACAAAATGTAATAAAAACTTAAGAGGACTAATTTACAAACAACAAAGATATTTTGGATCTTTTGTTAAATAGATTTTCAAAGATGCAAATAAAAACTTCCAGAATCCCAGTAAAGAAAGAACATGTTTAATGTACATATTGCTTCTATTTATGGAACAGTATTTAACATGACAGTTATATCTTTTAGTCAGTTGGTAAAATATCAAGTGTTTAAATTAAATTATATATATATTGTCAATTCCATGTGCCATTCTATGATTTTATTTGTATTTTTTTAATTAGACAAATTTATGAGGCACGGAAGGACAGTTCAGCACATGTATATGGTTGTAATGATTAAATCAAGATAGTTTGCATTTCTATATCATTAATTTTTGTGGAAACTAATGTGTAATTTTTTGAGTAAAATTTTAAAGATACCTCAAAAGCAAGACATGGTTATTCCCCTTCAAATGTTATTTCCCTTGAAAAATGCTTTAATTTTATTGCCAATGTGATGTACAGAGGAGTTACAGTTACATAAGTAAGGTAGTATATTTCTTGTTGAATAGTGTTATACCCTCCCTCCTTTTCTCCCACTTCTCCACCTCTCACTACCCCCCACAACTTATGAAGTTCATTTCCAACATATTGTCTCATGAGTATCACTGTTGCGTAGGTTTGCTCTTTGTCTTTTTTCTCACCATTTTGTTGTTCCCATTCCCTATTCAGGTAAACGTATATACAATACACAGATTACCGAAATCAAATAGAGTGACAACAAGGGATAAACCATTGGGAAAAGATAAAAGAAAAAAAAACATAGCACCTTAAAAACAACACCAACAAAGAAAAACCTCGTTTCCACATCTTGGAGTTCATTTCACTTAGCATCTTCTAATATGGTCCTTATGTACATAGCTATTGAGCTGTTGTGATCCTCTTTTAGGACTATACTAAACACACTAGTTATTACCAATGAGGGAAACCGTGGAGTCTGTTTCTGTGGATCTGTCTTCCTTCATTTAATATGATTTTTTCCAACTCTTTCCATTTCCTTACAAATAGGGAGATGTCATTCTTTCTGATGGGAGCACAGAATTCCATTGTGTGTATATTCCATATTGTCTTGATCCATTCATCTACTGAGGGGCATCTGGGATGGTTCCACATCTTAGCTATAGATCATTAATTTTTTAAGTTTGTTTAGCCCATATGGTACATATTTGTGGCATATGGTCTTATATTTCAATGCTTGTGTACAATATGTACTGATTATGTTCTTATTACTTTGTATTAGGAACCTTCAAATTACTCTTTTGTAGTTATTTGTAAATGTTGACTATCTGGTTGTTATTATTGTTTTTAAATTATATTTTCTTAAAAGAATAGCTTTAGATAAAAGCAAAGTTGGAAAAATAACCCAGAGTTATAAGCACCCAGACTTTCCTGCCCAGGCTGGCACTGAACCGCGAGCCTCAGATCTCAGCCTCCTGAGTAGCTAGCATTATAGGTATGAGCCACTGGCACCTGACTAAAAGTTCCCATTTTTGGCAACAAATTAGTTTCTTTAAAAAATTTTGTGTGTGTGTGTGAGAGAGAGAGGGGGGAAGGAGGGAGGGAGAGAGAGAGAGAGAATGAAATAGAGCATTGCTGCCAAAAAGTATTATTGAAGAATATAAAAATATTAATGGCTAATAAGGTAGTAATATATTTAAAGCACATGGAAGTGGTGGCATCACAGTTTCTCTTTTCTGAACCCACAGTGCCTTTGCCTCCCCAGAGTTCTCCTGATCTGTTTTGTTCTGCAGGAGACAGCATAACTAGCCAATGTTCCAGATGGCAGGCCGTGGCCACTGCCTCCAAACTTTCTCCACCACCTGATGAGCCTTGAAGAAATTGTGTGTCTCCAATTTGTCTTGTTTGAGCTTAATTTATTTTATCAGTGTGCATACTATTTCCTGCTCGTGAAAAGAAGTCTCAGTTACATATTCCCTGGAAAGGGTCAGAAAGAATGGGCTTATCACTGATTGCCTTCCAAAATCACCAACATATTCCTGATAGATATTCACCCCACCCTGCACATGGAAGTCCACACACTCATTCTCCCTCATTGGAATGCATCTGTGATAACTTTAAATTCAGTGAGTATGCAGTGTAAGAACTCAATGTAATGCTTTGATGACCAAACGACTGAGCCACAGGTAATCACCCACATTTTCACCGTGTTAGCTATCTTTTTGATGAGAAAATAATCTGCCACGTAAATGCAGATGACTTATACAAGATGTTTGCCAACAATTCTTGTTGTTATATTGCATTTCTCTTCCTCCTCCTGTCTCCTCTCCTCCTCCCCCAGTCTTTTCCCCTCTTCCTTCATTCCTCTCCTCTTCTACCTTCCTTTCTTCCCCTCCTCCTCTTTCTCCTGCTCTACCCTTCCTCCTCTATTTTTGTTTCCCTCCTCTCATCTCTTCCTCCTCCTTTTCCATTCTTCTCTTTCCTCATCTTTTTCAATTTCTTCTACTTCTTTATAGTCCTGGGGCTTGGACTTAGGGCCTGTGCTCACTAAGCTGATGCTCTGCTGCTTGCTACAAATCTCCAGTCTGCACTTCATTTCAATGACACTCTATTTCTGATTTTTTTAAAGTAGAAAACCCAGCAAAGACTTTTGATTCAGGATTTAATTCATTGTATATGTTCTACACCATAAATGTGTGATGCTTCATACATTGTGGCTAATAGGTTTTTATTATGTTTTGGGCTTCTAATGTGATCCTGTGTTATTCCCAAATTAATGAATTTGGTTACTTTGCATCTTGCACAAGTACTTCCATATTGTTCCCAGTTTAATGAACTGATACTTTATAGTATCATCACAGTAACACTAATCCAAGGATTGCTAGGGATCAGAAGATTAAGTCCAAACAGGAAAATCTATGAGATATGAATCTCCAATTAACCACTAAAAAGCCAAAAGAAGACCTGTGGCTCAGTGGTTACTGCCATCCTTGCACAGAATAAGCAGATGACAGGACCCAAGGCCTGAGCTGAAGACCTGTAGTGGGTACATGTCTGGAGCTGACAGTAAAACTCAAAGGTCATCTTGACCCTTGTGCTCACTTGAAGGCACATGCAAGAAACTGGCTTACTTGAATAACACCAGGTGCCTAGGATTGCTTTGCTATGTCTGCAGAGTTTGTTTTACTTTCAACCAGTTGACCTTGTCTTGTTTTTACTGTACTCTGTTTTTACCAAAATTTTTCTTATTTTTCTGGACTATAGTAACCTTATATTACCTCTTGACTTCTAACCGTATATATTAGGAAAAGTTAAAAATAAACGGTGCTGCAGTCTTGAAATGCAGACATCTCCACCCCATCCTTTATCTTATGTCTTTTTCCCCTCATCCTCGCCCCCTGTATCAGGATTCCCTTTCGTTGCTGGAGGCTCCAGCAGGCTTTTGGGTTTTGTTTTTGCCAGTCCTGGGGCTTGAACTCAGGGCATGAGATGTGTTCCTGAGTTTCTTTCCTCAAGGCTGGTGCTCTAACACTTTGGGCAAAGTGCCACTTCTGGCTTTTTCTGTTATGTGGTACTGAAGAATTGAACCCAGGGCTTCATGCATGGTAAGCAAGCATTCTACAAATAAGCCACATTCCTAGCCCCCCAGTCCATGGTTTTATTGAAACTCTTAATTTCTAAAGAATCATCAAGATATAAAAGGGAAAACGAAGATGAAACAAGTCTTAAGCTGTAGGCTGGTGGTTTGAACCTGAAACTCTTGATTCTATGGAGAGTGAGAGCTGAAGGATATGGGTTACAAGCTAGCAGGAACAGCCTAGATTTTAAGAAATGATTTGGAAGATCACCAGCATAAATGACAGTAGAAGTCGGCTGCTGCTGGCTCAAGACTTCATATGTCTAGAGGTTGCATCTGAGAACCACCATTGGAGATCACTTCTGGCAGGAAATTGCATGAGGTTCGAAGACTCCAATAAAGATACAAAGGCAAGAAAAAATATTGAGACCATATCTCTGGGTTCATTTCATTATCTGACCATTTCTGCTTGTGTCAGAAATATATTAATTATTGCAAATAAGGGAAACTATGGGATGGGGTGGGGATGGGAGGAGGAGCCCTGGATGGGGGGGAAGAGATGGGAATGGATGGTAAGGGTAAACAAAGGAGGAGGCAACAAGGCTTGATATGCAATGTACTCATTACGTTGCCCATGTAATTGTAACCCCTATGTACGTTATTTTCACACACACACACAGACACACACCCACACAGAAACACACAGACACACACACACAAGATACAAAGGCAAAAAGTAGGGATGTGGGCAAAAAGAGACGATGGCCAGAGCCCTGGTCTGGACTTCAATCTCTTAGAATAGATAAGAACAAAAAAAATGGAGTGGAAGTATGACTGATGATGTCCTGGGTTACTAAATACAGTAATGTAAAAATGTAACTAAAGCACAACAACAAAGGAATAAATTTATTTCTTATGGGTATATAGAGATGTATTTAGTGAGAGTAAAGAACAAATGTCAAATGTAAAAAATGCTACAAAGGGATCTTTTTTTCCCTTTCTTCTTTGGTTCTAGATGAGGACTCGAAATCAGGACCTGACCATTTGGTTCATTGGCTATCAGTCTACCAATGAGGCCACACCTCCATCACCACATTCAAATGGTCTCAGCTTCTCATACTTCTGTTCAGCAGCATAGGCATCCTTTCGAGTGCTCACTGGGTTTGTACGTGACTTTCAAAGGACGGCTCCAGCTGCAGCCTCTTGAAGAGGTGGGGATCATTAGGGGCCCACTGCCAAATATCTTCTAAGCTGAGTAGGGTGCTTCTTGACTATGATCATGCTATAGAGGAAGCGAGGTGTGTGGATGATGGTAGGAAGGCAGATTAGACAGGGGGAAAAGAAACAACAAATTTTCCCTGTCAAATGACTCCAGGGCTTAAGCGACCATTATGTGGACCTACCTTCCAGGCACTGGGCCTCTGGAATGACCACTCTCAGCCATCGTTCCTCAGTTTGCACCGCCACAGCTGTCTGGAGGTTGGCTTCAGGATACCCAATTTTTCCCTGCTCTGTGCATGCTAATTGAGCTCCCCATGATTGCATGAGTTCCAAAGGTTGCAGTGACCATGCTGTAGCCCTTCGGGTTTCAGCCACTGTTGCAGCCTCCCCTACTTTTACTGCTGCCTCCTATTTGGCTTCTCGCCCTCATCCCTGGCCTGTCAGTGCCAAAATGGTTCTCCAGGAGAACCCCTCCACCCATGTACCAAATGTACATTGGACTTCCAGTGACTCCTGGTGGTCAACAGGACCTACATGACCACAAGAAGAGCCTGACTATAAATGTTACACACAGACATAGAGAACTAGTACGATGGCTTGACATTCAAGGCCTCTGAAAATGGAGGTTTGACCCCCATAAAATTTGTTTCACTATGAATTTTATATTTTCACACTGAACAATGTATAATATCCTTATGCTTCCTTTATTGGCTTTTGTCTTATTCTTTTCAAAGAATTATTCAAGCAGGAGCTGATACATGTCTCTGGTGATGGCACCAACGGACCCAAAAAGAAAAGGAAGTGGGACATAGAGTATCCATGCTTTCAATAAGAGTCCACCACAGGTCAGAAGTGCAAGTCTTAGGACACTGAGCACAGCTGTCACCCTCCGTCTCTGAAGCATGGCTCAAGTTTGGAGAAGGATTTCAGGACACCTGAAATATTGAATTATCTCCGAGACCAAAGAAACAACCACATCTAGTACATTGAGCTCACAAATATACCATGGAGTTCCAGTGAAAATGATCACTCAGATGAAGACAGGACACTGTTTAAAATGCAGAGAAACAATGGGAATGGCACTAGAACAGGCAATAATACTTTGTGTGCAGAAGATAAGGACAAGGGAGATGAATTGCAGTTGATTAGCTGGGAAATGGATAGTGAGAGAGAAGAAACTTAGTAAAGCCAACGAATGTGAAGATGGAGAGGGTGCCATGGAAATCTCAGATGGTGCGTCTCATGCAAGTAGTTTTTCTTTAGCAAGTGATGATAGGAAACCTGAGCTTTGTAAGGCAAGACCTGGCTTTATTGCCTAGCTGGACTAAAATTGAAGATCTTCCTGCCTCAGGTTCCTGAGTTCTGGAATTACAGTTATGCCCTACCACAGTCCTGTTTGAAACAGTTACCTTTCATGCTAGATTATTATTGCTTTTTTTCACCTGTGACCTTCATAAGCCTGACTTCGACATTTCTGGACCTTGCCATGAACATGTGACTGTTTGGATTATGAGGAAAGGATCATTCAAACAGCTTCACATACTGAAACACCAACCTTGGGTACCTGTCAACTCACTGCTCATCTGACCTGTGTGGAGACTGTCCATTCTGCTTTGCTCCTTAAGAGGTCTGTCAGATGCTCATCTGTGTACCAGAAGAACACAATGGTGGAGGGTTTAAGATGGCAATGAGAAAGAAGAAATTTACTTCTATGAGACTTCTGTTAATTGCCTTATTTTGGTTGGTCATGTTTATCTTGCTCACAGATTACATTCTTTTTTATGGTATGATGGAGTAATACATTTATATTCTTCAGCATTTAAGTTACAGTTGTTTGTTTTCATTGAGACAAACTTCTGAGAAAGAAGAAATAACCTCATGCTCATTTCCAGAAATGGATGTTTATGTTATCATATTCCCTTGTACGACAATAATTCTTGGTCTGGAAAGTCAGTAAATACAAATAGATTAAAACTTTTAACAAGACACATTTATTTGTGATGTCAGTAGGCTTTGGATTTTTAGTCTCAAAAATGTGTGTGACTATGTTTAGTCTGGCCCACTGCAGTGAGAGCACCCTTCTTTCTAAGATATTAACAAGTGAATGGATTGCCTGACACACTTTTGGAGTTTTTTTTTCTTGCATACTATTAAACATTTCCTTAGAGGAAAAAAATATTACACTATTTCTGCTCTTAATAGAGTCCATTATATTTCAGTTAATTCATCTGTAAGCATTAGCATACAACCCAGTGTATTTGCTTCTGGATTTAGTGGAGCATTGTAGCTGCCACAAATAAGGGAAACCATGCAGCCTGTGTTCTCTGAGTCTGGATTACTTCCCGTAATATAATACTTTCCCAGTCTTTCCACTTTGTTACAAAGAGTATTCTATCATGTTCTCCGATGGGTGAGTGGGATTTCTGTGTGTGTGTGTGTGTGTGTGTGTGTGTGTCATTGTATCAATCCATTCATCATTTAAATTGTATCAATCCATTCATCATTTAAGGTTTTTCTATTTATTCCTGTTTGTGGGCAGAGACATGAGCTCTTGGGGCAAAAGTCCTGAGCCTTGCTGTCCATTTTTTATGGCCTTAAGTGGCAACAGCCGAACAACTATTAATTTATTCATTTTTGTAAGTTCTGGGGCCTGAACTCAGTGCCAGTGCACACTAACACTTGAGCCACAGAAAAACTTCTGGCTTTTTTCTGGGTATGTGGTTACTGAGGAATCGATCCCAGGGCCTCATGCACACTAGTCAAGCACTTTATCACTGGGCCACCTTCCCAGCCTAAGGTTTTATTTTTTAAACTAACATGTAAAAGAACCAACTAAGGGAAAAAAACAAATTGTTTAAATAGGGATACAGATGTACAAGATGTTTTGTCGAAAAACGAACTTTACAACTTTGGCTGGGGGGTGGTGAAGGGGAAGAGGAGGGGATGGGAAATAAAATAAACAACAACAAAAAAACCTGAAGGAAAAAAAGAACCAACTACATGAACAACTGTATTACAGGAAGCAAGCTCCTTGATTAGAACCATGACATCCTTGGCCAGAAACCTCGGACATCAGGCCCTTTCCATATATCTCCTGTGCAGTGAGCTTCCATCCACTGATCAACATTTCATTGGCCTGAAAGAAAGCAAAGTGATGTGATGTGAAACATGATGCAAGCAGACAGAGGGGGCCTCATTCCTCTATGTCAACATTGAGGATGGGTACTCACAAACCCCCGATCCTAGGGGGAGGGTGCTAGTAGACACCAAGTATGAATTGTGTGGGGTCATGATCCAATGGGCAGAAGGCCTGGGTGATTAAGAGAAAGACATAACCTCATTGATAATCACATGGACTCCAAAATATGAACTAAAAAAGGTCTACTTTGGTTTGAGGTTATTATTTTAACTTCCTTTATCTGCACTCTGTCCTCTAAAGCCAGCTCCCATGTGTGAACTCTTCATATGCAAGACAATGAGCCATTAGTAATGCCAAGTAATTGTTAATCTTATGGAAGTGAGCCAGGCATGGACTGGCTGTCTGGGGTTTCTTTTCCTCTCTGAGTTACAAAAAGTGACTTGTTTCTGAGACACAGTGCCTATGTTCTAATGGCTGAGGCTCTTCCTGCTGGATATTATCCTAGACATCACATTTCACCATGCGGATATAACTATAAGAGACAAAGCAGCTAGGACTTTGATGTTCCCAAAATTATTGCCAAGCTGAGTAAGTCTGACACATGACTTCGAATGATTACATGAAGGAAGTGAACATTATTTTGTTTTTACAAGGTGTAATTGTGTATACATCAATGCAAGCTTATTCACATTACACTGACTTTAATTTTGTCCCAGGTTTTCATTTTGGTTCCAGAGGGAAGTGTCTAGATTTCACCATTCCAGCAATAGGTTCCCAGATGCTCATGCAGGGAGAGGAGGGGAGAATGGGTTGAAATGATGACTTCCTTCTGTGTTTCCCTGACAGTACTGAAAACCAGACCCAGGGCTTCTGGGCTTCAGGTAAACAAGCTGTGGATAGAGTCTCCCTTCTCAAGAGATGCAATCTTCATGAAAATTGCCCAGAGGACACTACAGATTCCACTGCTATTTTAATTCCATACAGTGCCCAGAGCACGTGAGCAAATGCTGGAGGGCACATGTGTGGCTGACTCACCACCTTTCAAGAGAAGCAAGAGGGATGAAAACAGTCGCAAGGAACCTGTTCCTCATCAGAAAGCCTTGCAAGATTCCACAACATCACCCTAATTGAGGCTGGTATTTAAGCACAGTCTTGGACAGGTCATGAGCATCTGAAAAGTATGGAATGTTCTGCTAAGCCACAGGTTGACGAAGCAGCATCTTCTTAGGGAAAAAAGATGGTGTATAAGTAAACACTTATTGGAAATCTCACTAAACATTGTTCTTTTTATTAACTCAGTGCTTCAAGGCAGAAAAGTGAAAGTTGATAAAGGAGAGGGGCCCTAGGACCACTGAATTTGCCCATCTTAGAGCATCATTTTCTTTCTCAACATACAGTAGAAAAACCACATCCTAGTCCCTAGTCAAGCAGGAGGTATCTTCTCAACACAGTATATGCCAACATGTTCAGGTCCAGAGAACCCAGTGATAGTGGTTCCACTCTGTTCTCCTCAGTCACTTTTCTCCTTTTTTGAGATAGGTTCTAAGTAGGCCTTTGGGCTAAGCTACATGTGTATGCGGATCATAGGCACGTACCTCATGCCTAGCCTCATTACTACTTTTTATGTTTTCTGCCTTTTGAAGGTCAGTCAATAGCTCTAACATGGCTCTCTACCATTTGCCTTTATCCATGCCCTGACCTGGTTCTCTTCATCTGGTCTCACTGGAGCCATCTGTTTCTATCCATCATACCGTTATGGTGGCCTATCTTGCTTCTTTCAAGCTAGCTCTATACACATGTGTTTGTTACTAGGGAGTCATTCCTGACTTATTCTTTTCTCTTTTTCAAATGGCTGGATGTGCAGGACAAGTGAAAGGAATTCCTGAATTTTCCTGAGTGTGAATGACTGA
>NW_012285213.1:0-2020 GCF_000151885.1 Dipodomys ordii | reverse complement strand
CAATGCTTGTGTACAATATGTACTGATTATGTTCTTCTTACTTTGTATTAGGAACCTTCAAATTACTCTTTTGTAGTTATTTGTAAATGTTGACTATCTGGTTGTTATTATTGTTTTTAAATTATATTTTCTTAAAAGAATAGCTTTAGATAAAAGCAAAGTTGGAAAAATAACCCAGAGTTATAAGCACCCAGACTTTCCTGCCCAGGCTGGCACTGAACCGCGAGCCTCAGATCTCAGCCCACTGAGTAGCTAGCATTATAGGTATGAGCCACTGGCACCTGACTAAAAGTTCCCATTTTTGGTAACAAATTAGTTTCTTTAAAAAAATGTGTGTGTGTGTGTGAGAGAGAGAGAGGGGGGAAGGAGGGAGGGAGAGAGAGAGAGAGAGAGAGAGAGAGAATGAAATAGAGCATTGCTGCCAAAAAGTATTATTGAAGAATATAAAAATATTAATGGCTAATAAGGTAGTAATATATTTAAAGCACATGGAAGTGGTGGCATCACAGTTTCTCTTTTCTGAACCCACAGTGCCTTTGCCTCCCCAGAGTTCTCCTGATCTGTTTTGTTCTGCAGGAGACAGCATAACTAGCCAATGTTCCAGATGGCAGGCCGTGGCCACTGCCTCCAAACTTTCTCCACCACCTGATGAGCCTTGAAGAAATTGTGTGTCTCCACTTTGTCTTGTTTGAGCTTAATTTATTTTATCAGTGTGCATACTATTTCCTGCTCGTGAAAAGAAGTCTCAGTTACATATTCCCTGGAAAGGGTCAGAAAGAATGGGCTTATCACTGATTGCCTTCCAAAATCGCCAACATATTCCTGATAGATATTCACCCCACCCTGCACATGGAAGTCCTCACACTCATTCTCCCTCATTGGAATGCATCTGTGATAACTTTAAATTCAGTGAGTATGCAGTGTAAAAACTCAATGTAATGCTTTGATGACCAAACGACTGAGCCACAGGTAATCACCCACATTTTCACCGTGTTAGCTATCTCTTTGATGAGAAAATAATCCTGCCACGTAAATGCAGATGACTTATACAAGATGTTTGCCAACAATTCTTGTTGTTATATTGCATTTCTCTTCCTCCTCCTGCCTCCTCTCCTCCTCCCCCAGTCTTTTTCCCTCTTCCTTCATTCCTCTCCTCTTCTACCTTCCTTTCTTCCCCTCCTCCTCTTTCTCCTGCTCTACCCTTCCTCCTCTATTTTTGTTTCCCTCCTCTCATCTCTTCCTCCTCCTTTTCCATTCTTCTCTTTCCTCATCTTTTTCAATTTCTTCTACTTCTTTATAGTCCTGGGGCTTGGACTTAGGGCCTGTGCTCACTAAGCTGATGCTCTGCTGCTTGCTACAAATCTCCAGTCTGCACTTCATTTCAATGACACTCTATTTCTGATTTTTTTAAAGTAGAAAACCCAGCAAAGACTTTTGATTCAGGATTTAATTCATTGTATATGTTCTACACCATAAATGTGTGATGCTTCATACATTGTGGCTAATAGGTTTTTATTATGTTTTGGGCTTCTAATGTGATCCTGTGTTATTCCCAAATTAATGAATTTGGTTACTTTGCATCTTGCACAAGTACTTCCATATTGTTCCCAGTTTAATGAACTGATACTTTATAGTATCATCACAGTAACACTAATCCAAGGATTGCTAGGGATCAGAAGATTAAGTCCAAACAGGAAAATCTATGAGATATGAATCTCCAATTAACCACTAAAAAGCCAAAAGAAGACCTGTGGCTCAGTGGTTACTGCCATCCTTGCACAGAATAAGCAGATGACAGGACCCAAGGCCTGAGCTGAAGACCTGTAGTGGGTACATGTCTGGAGCTGACAGTAAAACTCAAAGGTCATCTTGACCCTTGTGCTCACTTGAAGGCACATGCAAGAAACTGGCTTACTTGAATAACACCAGGTGCCTAGGATTGCTTTGCTATGTCTGCAGAGTTTGTTTTACTTTCAACCAGTGACCTTGTCTTGTTTTTACTGTACTCTGTTTTACCAAA
>NW_012285212.1:0-2031 GCF_000151885.1 Dipodomys ordii | reverse complement strand
ATGTCTCCAATTTGTCTTGTTTGAGCTTAATTTATTTTATCAGTGTGCATACTATTTCCTGCTCGTGAAAAGAAGTCTCAGTTACATATTCCCTGGAAAGGGTCAGAAAGAATGGGCTTATCACTGATTGCCTTCCAAAATCGCCAACATATTCCTGATAGATATTCACCCCACCCTGCACATGGAAGTCCACACACTCATTCTCCCTCATTGGAATGCATCTGTGATAACTTTAAATTCAGTGAGTATGCAGTGTAAGAACTCAATGTAATGCTTTGATGACCAAACGACTGAGCCACAGGTAATCACCCACATTTTCACCGTGTTAGCTATCTTTTTGATGAGAAAATAATCCTGCCACGTAAATGCAGATGACTTATACAAGATGTTTGCCAACAATTCTTGTTGTTATATTGCATTTCTCTTCCTCCTCCTGTCTCCTCTCCTCCTCCCCCAGTCTTTTCCCCTCTTCCTTCATTCCTCTCCTCTTCTACCTTCCTTTCTTCCCCTCCTCCTCTTTCTCCTGCTCTACCCTTCCTCCTCTATTTTTGTTTCCCTCCTCTCATCTCTTCCTCCTCCTTTTCCATTCTTCTCTTTCCTCATCTTTTTCAATTTCTTCTACTTCTTTATAGTCCTGGGGCTTGGACTTAGGGCCTGTGCTCACTAAGCTGATGCTCTGCTGCTTGCTACAAATCTCCAGTCTGCACTTCATTTCAATGACACTCTATTTCTGATTTTTTTAAAGTAGAAAACCCAGCAAAGACTTTTGATTCAGGATTTAATTCATTGTATATGTTCTACACCATAAATGTGTGATGCTTCATACATTGTGGCTAATAGGTTTTTATTATGTTTTGGGCTTCTAATGTGATCCTGTGTTATTCCCAAATTAATGAATTTGGTTACTTTGCATCTTGCACAAGTACTTCCATATTGTTCCCAATTTAATGAACTGATACTTTATAGTATCATCACAGTAACACTAATCCAAGGATTGCTAGGGATCAGAAGATTAAGTCCAAACAGGAAAATCTATGAGATATGAATCTCCAATTAACCACTAAAAAGCCAAAAGAAGACCTGTGGCTCAGTGGTTACTGCCATCCTTGCACAGAATAAGCAGATGACAGGACCCAAGGCCTGAGATGAAGACCTGTAGTGGGTACATGTCTGGAGCTGACAGTAAAACTCAAAGGTCATCTTGACCCTTGTGCTCACTTGAAGGCACATGCAAGAAACTGGCTTACTTGAATAACACCAGGTGCCTAGGATTGCTTTGCTATGTCTGCAGAGTTTGTTTTACTTTCAACCAGTTGACCTTGTCTTGTTTTTACTGTACTCTGTTTTTACCAAAATTTTTCTTATTTTTCTGGACTATAGTAACCTTATATTACCTCTTGACTTCTAACCGTATATATTAGGAAAAGTTAAAAATAAACGGTGCTGCAGTCTTGAAATGCAGACATCTCCACCCCATCCTTTGTCTTATGTCTTTTTTCCCCTCATCCTCGCCCCCTGTATCAGGATTCCCTTTCGTTGCTGGAGGCTCCAGCAGGCTTTTGGGTTTTGTTTTTGCCAGTCCTGGGGCTTGAACTCAGGGCATGAGATGTGTTCCTGAGTTTCTTTCCTCAAGGCTGGTGCTCTAACACTTTGGGCAAAGTGCCACTTCTGGCTTTTTCTGTTATGTGGTACTGAAGAATTGAACCCAGGGCTTCATGCATGGTAAGCAAGCATTCTACAAATAAGCCACATTCCTAGCCCCCCAGTCCATGGTTTTATTGAAACTCTTAATTTCTAAAGAATCATCAAGATATAAAAGGGAAAACGAAGATGAAACAAGTCTTAAGCTGTAGGCTGGTGGTTTGAACCTGAAACTCTTGATTCTATGGAGAGTGAGAGCTGAAGGATATGGGTTACAAGCTAGCAGGAACAGCCTAGATTTTAAGAAATGATTTGGAAGATCACCAGCATAAATGACAGTAGAAGTCGGCTGCTGCGTGGCTCAGAGACTTCATATGTCTAGAGGTTTGA
>NW_012285211.1:0-2622 GCF_000151885.1 Dipodomys ordii | reverse complement strand
TAATAAGGTAGTAATATATTTAAAGCACATGGAAGTGGTGGCATCACAGTTTCTCTTTTCTGAACCCACAGTGCCTTTGCCTCCCCAGAGTTCTCCTGATCTGTTTTGTTCTGCAGGAGACAGCATAACTAGCCAATGTTCCAGATGGCAGGCCGTGGCCACTGCCTCCAAACTTTCTCCACCACCTGATGAGCCTTGAAGAAATTGTGTGTCTCCAATTTGTCTTGTTTGAGCTTAATTTATTTTATCAGTGTGCATACTATTTCCTGCTCGTGAAAAGAAGTCTCAGTTACATATTCCCTGGAAAGGGTCAGAAAGAATGGGCTTATCACTGATTGCCTTCCAAAATCGCCAACATATTCCTGATAGATATTCACCCCACCCTGCACATGGAAGTCCACACACTCATTCTCCCTCATTGGAATGCATCTGTGATAACTTTAAATTCAGTGAGTATGCAGTGTAAGAACTCAATGTAATGCTTTGATGACCAAACGACTGAGCCACAGGTAATCACCCACATTTTCACCGTGTTAGCTATCTTTTTGATGAGAAAATAATCCTGCCACGTAAATGCAGATGACTTATACAAGATGTTTGCCAACAATTCTTGTTGTTATATTGCATTTCTCTTCCTCCTCCTGTCTCCTCTCCTCCTCCCCCAGTCTTTTCCCCTCTTCCTTCATTCCTCTCCTCTTCTACCTTCCTTTCTTCCCCTCCTCCTCTTTCTCCTGCTCTACCCTTCCTCCTCTATTTTTGTTTCCCTCCTCTCATCTCTTCCTCCTCCTTTTCCATTCTTCTCTTTCCTCATCTTTTTCAATTTCTCTACTTCTTTATAGTCCTGGGGCTTGGACTTAGGGCCTGTGCTCACTAAGCTGATGCTCTGCTGCTTGCTACAAATCTCCAGTCTGCACTTCATTTCAATGACACTCTATTTCTGATTTTTTTAAAGTAGAAAACCCAGCAAAGACTTTTGATTCAGGATTTAATTCATTGTATATGTTCTACACCATAAATGTGTGATGCTTCATACATTGTGGCTAATAGGTTTTTATTATGTTTTGGGCTTCTAATGTGATCCTGTGTTATTCCCAAATTAATGAATTTGGTTACTTTGCATCTTGCACAAGTACTTCCATATTGTTCCCAGTTTAATGAACTGATACTTTATAGTATCATCACAGAAACACTAATCCAAGGATTGCTAGGGATCAGAAGTTTAAGTCCAAACAGGAAAATCTATGAGATATGAATCTCCAATTAACCACTAAAAAGCCAAAAGAAGACCTGTGGCTCAGTGGTTACTGCCATCCTTGCACAGAATAAGCAGATGACAGGACCCAAGGCCTGAGCTGAAGACCTGTAGTGGGTACATGTCTGGAGCTGACAGTAAAACTCAAAGGTCATCTTGACCCTTGTGCTCACTTGAAGGCACATGCAAGAAACTGGCTTACTTGAATAACACCAGGTGCCTAGGATTGCTTTGCTATGTCTGCAGAGTTTGTTTTACTTTCAACCAGTTGACCTTGTCTTGTTTTTACTGTACTCTGTTTTTACCAAAATTTTTCTTATTTTTCTGGACTATAGTAACCTTATATTACCTCTTGACTTCTAACCGTATATATTAGGAAAAGTTAAAAATAAACGGTGCTGCAGTCTTGAAATGCAGACATCTCCACCCCATCCTTTGTCTTATGTCTTTTTTCCCCTCATCCTCGCCCCCTGTATCAGGATTCCCTTTCGTTGCTGGAGGCTCCAGCAGGCTTTTGGGTTTTGTTTTGCCAGTCCTGGGGCTTGAACTCAGGGCATGAGATGTGTTCCTGAGTTTCTTTCCTCAAGGCTGGTGCTCTAACACTTTGGGCAAAGTGCCACTTCTGGCTTTTTCTGTTATGTGGTACTGAAGAATTGAACCCAGGGCTTCATGCATGGTAAGCAAGCATTCTACAAATAAGCCACATTCCTAGCCCCCCAGTCCATGGTTTTATTGAAACTCTTAATTTCTAAAGAATCATCAAGATATAAAAGGGAAAACGAAGATGAAACAAGTCTTAAGCTGTAGGCTGGTGGTTTGAACCTGAAACTCTTGATTCTATGGAGAGTGAGAGCTGAAGGATATGGGTTACAAGCTAGCAGGAACAGCCTAGATTTTAAGAAATGATTTGGAAGATCACCAGCATAAATGACAGTAGAAGTCGGCTGCTGCTGGCTCAAGACTTCATATGTCTAGAGGTTGCATCTGAGAACCACCATTGGAGATCACTTCTGGCAGGAAATTGCATGAGGTTCGAAGACTCCAATAAAGATACAAAGGCAAGAAAAAAAAATTGAGACCATATCTCTGGGTTCATTTCATTATCTGACCATTTCTGCTTGTGTCAGAAATATATTAATTATTGCAATTAAGGGAAACTATGGGATGGGGTGGGGATGGGAGGAGGAGCCCTGGATGGGGGGGAAGAGATGGGAATGGATGGTAAGGGTAAACAAAGGAGGAGGCAACAATGCTTGATATGCAATGTACTCATTACGTTGCCCATGTAATTGTAACCCCTATGTATGTTATTTTCACACACACACACACACACACACACACACAAGATACAAAGGCAAAAAGTAGGGTGA
>NW_012285210.1:0-3641 GCF_000151885.1 Dipodomys ordii | reverse complement strand
GAGTAAAATTTAAAGAAACCTCAAAAGCAAGACATGGTATCCCTTCAAATGTTATTCCCTGAAAAATGCTTTAATTTTATTGCCAATGTGATGTACAGAGGAGTTACAGTTACATAAGTAAGGTAGTATATTTCTTGTTGAATAGTGTTATACCCTCCCTCCTTTTCTCCCACTTCTCCACCTCTCACTACCCCCCACAACTTATGAAGTTCATTTCCAACATATTGTCTCATGAGTATCACTGTTGCGTAGGTTTGCTCTTTGTCTTTTTTCTCACCATTTTGTTGTTCCCATTCCCTATTCAGGTAAACGTATATACAATACACAGATTACCGAAATCAAATAGAGTGACAACAAGGGATAAACCATTGGGACAAGATAAAAGAAAAAAAACATAGCACCTTAAAAACAACACCAACAAAGAAAAACCTCGTTTCCACATCTTGGAGTTCATTTCACTTAGCATCTTCTAATATGGTCCTTATGTACATAGCTATTGAGCTCTTGTGATCCTCTTTTAGGACTATACTAAACACACTAGTTATTACCAATGAGGGAAACCGTGGAGTCTGTTTCTGTGGATCTGTCTTCCTTCATTTAATATGATTTTTTCCAACTCTTTCCATTTCCTTACAAATAGGGAGATGTCATTCTTTCTGATGGGAGCACAGAATTCCATTGTGTGTATATTCGTTATTGTCTTGATCCATTCATCTACTGAGGGGCATCTGGGATGGTTCCACATCTTAGCTATAGATCATTAATTTTTTAAGTTTGTTTAGCCCATATGGTACATATTTGTGGCATATGGTCTTATATTTCAATGCTTGTGTACAATATGTACTGATTATGTTCTTATTACTTTGTATTAGGAACCTTCAAATTACTCTTTTGTAGTTATTTGTAAATGTTGACTATCTGGTTGTTATTATTGTTTTTAAATTATATTTTCTTAAAAGAATAGCTTTAGATAAAAGCAAAGTTGGAAAAATAACCCAGAGTTATAAGCACCCAGACTTTCCTGCCCAGGCTGGCACTGAACCGCGAGCCTCAGATCTCAGCCTCCTGAGTAGCTAGCATTATAGGTATGAGCCACTGGCACCTGACTGAAAGTTCCCATTTTTGGTAACAAATTAGTTTCTTTAAAAAAATTTGTGTGTGTGTGTGAGAGAGAGAGGGGGTAAGGAGGGAGGGAGAGAGAGAGAGAGAGAATGAAATAGAGCATTGCGGCCAAAAAGTATTATTGAAGAATATAAAAATATTAATGGCTAATAAGGTAGTAATATATTTAAAGCACATGGAAGTGGTGGCATCACAGTTTCTCTTTTCTGAACCCACAGTGCCTTTGCCTCCCCAGAGTTCTCCTGATCTGTTTTGTTCTGCAGGAGACAGCATAACTAGCCAATGTTCCAGATGGCAGGCCGTGGCCACTGCCTCCAAACTTTCTCCACCACCTGATGAGCCTTGAAGAAATTGTGTGTCTCCAATTTGTCTTGTTTGAGCTTAATTTATTTTATCAGTGTGCATACTATTTCCTGCTCGTGAAAAGAAGTCTCAGTTACATATTCCCTGGAAAGGGTCAGAAAGAATGGGCTTATCACTGATTGCCTTCCAAAATCGCCAACATATTCCTGATAGATATTCACCCCACCCTGCACATGGAAGTCCACACACTCATTCTCCCTCATTGGAATGCATCTGTGATAACTTTAAATTCAGTGAGTATGCAGTGTAAGAACTCAATGTAATGCTTTGATGACCAAACGACTGAGCCACAGGTAATCACCCACATTTTCACCGTGTTAGCTATCTTTTTGATGAGAAAATAATCCTGCCACGTAAATGCAGATGACTTATACAAGATGTTTGCCAACAATTCTTGTTGTTATATTGCATTTCTCTTCCTCCTCCTGTCTCCTCTCCTCCTCCCCCAGTCTTTTCCCCTCTTCCTTCATTCCTCTCCTCTTCTACCTTCCTTTCTTCCCCTCCTCCTCTTTCTCCTGCTCTACCCTTCCTCCTCTATTTTTGTTTCCCTCCTCTCATCTCTTCCTCCTCCTTTTCCGTTCTTCTCTTTCCTCATCTTTTTCAATTTCTTCTACTTCTTTATAGTCCTGGGGCTTGGACTTAGGGCCTGTGCTCACTAAGCTGAAGCTCTGCTGCTTGCTACAAATCTCCAGTCTGCACTTCATTTCAATGACACTCTATTTCTGATTTTTTTAAAGTAGAAAACCCAGCAAAGACTTTTGATTCAGGATTTAATTCATTGTATATGTTCTACACCATAAATGTGTGATGCTTCATACATTGTGGCTAATAGGTTTTTATTATGTTTTGGGCTTCTAAAGTGATCCTGTGTTATTCCCAAATTAATGAATTTGGTTACTTTGCATCTTGCACAAGTACTTCCATATTGTTCCCAGTTTAATGAACTGATACTTTATAGTATCATCACAGTAACACTAATCCAAGGATTGCTAGGGATCAGAAGATTAAGTCCAAACAGGAAAATCTATGAGATATGAATCTCCAATTAACCACTAAAAAGCCAAAAGAAGACCTGTGGCTCAGTGGTTACTGCCATCCTTGCACAGAAGAAGCAGATGACAGGACCCAAGGCCTGAGCTGAAGACCTGTAGTGGGTACATGTCTGGAGCTGACAGTAAAACTCAAAGGTCATCTTGACCCTTGTGCTCACTTGAAGGCACATGCAAGAAACTGGCTTACTTGAATAACACCAGGTGCCTAGGATTGCTTTGCTATGTCTGCAGAGTTTGTTTTACTTTCAACCAGTTGACCTTGTCTTGTTTTTACTGTACTCTGTTTTTACCAAAATTTTTCTTATTTTTCTGGACTATAGTAACCTTATATTACCTCTTGACTTCTAACCGTATATATTAGGAAAAGTTAAAAATAAACGGTGCTGCAGTCTTGAAATGCAGACATCTCCACCCCATCCTTTGTCTTATGTCTTTTTTCCCCTCATCCTCGCCCCCTGTATCAGGATTCCCTTTCGTTGCTGGAGGCTCCAGCAGGCTTTTGGGTTTTGTTTTTGCCAGTCCTGGGGCTTGAACTCAGGGCATGAGATGTGTTCCTGAGTTTCTTTCCTCAAGGCTGGTGCTCTAACACTTTGGGCAAAGTGCCACTTCTGGCTTTTTCTGTTATGTGGTACTGAAGAATTGAACCCAGGGCTTCATGCATGGTAAGCAAGCATTCTACAAATAAGCCACATTCCTAGCCCCCCAGTCCATGATTTTATTGAAACTCTTAATTTCTAAAGAATCATCAAGATATAAAAGGGAAAACGAAGATGAAACAAGTCTTAAGCTGTAGGCTGGTGGTTTGAACCTGAAACTCTTGATTCTATGGAGAGTGAGAGCTGAAGGATATGGGTTACAAGCTAGCAGGAACAGCCTAGATTTTAAGAAATGATTTGGAAGATCACCAGCATAAATGACAGTAGAATTCGGCTGCTGCTGGCTCAAGACTTCATATGTCTAGAGGTTGCATCTGAGAACCACCATTGGAGATCACTTCTGGCAGGAAATTGCATGAGGTTCGAAGACTCCAATAAAGATACAAAGGCAAGAAAAAATATTGAGACCATATCTCTGGGTTCATTTCATTATCTGACCATTTCTGCT
>NW_012285209.1:0-2320 GCF_000151885.1 Dipodomys ordii | reverse complement strand
CCTTCCAAAATCGCCAACATATTCCTGATAGATATTCACCCCACCCTGCACATGGAAGTCCACACACTCATTCTCCCTCATTGGAATGCATCTGTGATAACTTTAAATTCAGTGAGTATGCAGTGTAAGAACTCAATGTAATGCTTTGATGACCAAACGACTGAGCCACAGGTAATCACCCACATTTTCACCGTGTTAGCTATCTTTTTGATGAGAAAATAATCCTGCCACGTAAATGCAGATGACTTATACAAGATGTTTGCCAACAATTCTTGTTGTTATATTGCATTTCTCTTCCTCCTCCTGTCTCCTCTCCTCCTCCCCCAGTCTTTTCCCCTCTTCCTTCATTCCTCTCCTCTTCTACCTTCCTTTCTTCCCCTCCTCCTCTTTCTCCTGCTCTACCCTTCCTCCTCTATTTTTGTTTCCCTCCTCTCATCTCTTCCTCCTCCTTTTCCATTCTTCTCTTTCCTCATCTTTTTCAATTTCTTCTACTTCTTTATAGTCCTGGGGCTTGGACTTAGGGCCTGTGCTCACTAAGCTGATGCTCTGCTGCTTGCTACAAATCTCCAGTCTGCACTTCATTTCAATGACACTCTATTTCTGATTTTTTTAAAGTAGAAAACCCAGCAAAGACTTTTGATTCAGGATTTAATTCATTGTATATGTTCTACACCATAAATGTGTGATGCTTCATACATTGTGGCTAATAAGTTTTTATTATGTTTTGGGCTTCTAATGTGATCCTGTGTTATTCCCAAATTAATGAATTTGGTTACTTTGCATCTTGCACAAGTACTTCCATATTGTTCCCAGTTTAATGAACTGATACTTTATAGTATCATCACAGTAACACTAATCCAAGGATTGCTAGGGATCAGAAGATTAAGTCCAAACAGGAAAATCTATGAGATATGAATCTCCAATTAACCACTAAAAAGCCAAAAGAAGACCTGTGGCTCAGTGGTTACTGCCATCCTTGCACAGAATAAGCAGATGACAGGACCCAAGGCCTGAGCTGAAGACCTGTAGTGGGTACATGTCTGGAGCTGACAGTAAAACTCAAAGGTCATCTTGACCCTTGTGCTCACTTGAAGGCACATGCAAGAAACTGGCTTACTTGAATAACACCAGGTGCCTAGGATTGCTTTGCTATGTCTGCAGAGTTTGTTTTACTTTCAACCAGTTGACCTTGTCTTGTTTTTACTGTACTCTGTTTTTACCAAAATTTTTCTTATTTTTCTGGACTATAGTAACCTTATATTACCTCTTGACTTCTAACCGTATATATTAGGAAAAGTTAAAAATAAACGGTGCTGCAGTCTTGAAATGCAGACATCTCCACCCCATCCTTTGTCTTATGTCTTTTTTCCCCTCATCCTCGCCCCCTGTATCAGGATTCCCTTTCGTTGCTGGAGGCTCCAGCAGGCTTTTGGGTTTAGTTTTTGCCAGTCCTGGGGCTTGAACTCAGGGCATGAGATGTGTTCCTGAGTTTCTTTCCTCAAGGCTGGTGCTCTAACACTTTGGGCAAAGTGCCACTTCTGGCTTTTTCTGTTATGTGGTACTGAAGAATTGAACCCAGGGCTTCATGCATGGTAAGCAAGCATTCTACAAATAAGCCACATTCCTAGCCCCCCAGTCCATGGTTTTATTGAAACTCTTAATTTCTAAAGAATCATCAAGATATAAAAGGGAAAACGAAGATGAAACAAGTCTTAAGCTGTAGGCTGGTGGTTTGAACCTGAAACTCTTGATTCTATGGAGAGTGAGAGCTGAAGGATATGGGTTACAAGCTAGCAGGAACAGCCTAGATTTTAAGAAATGATTTGGAAGATCACCAGCATAAATGACAGTAGAAGTCGGCTGCTGCTGGCTCAAGACTTCATATGTCTAGAGGTTGCATCTGAGAACCACCATTGGAGATCACTTCTGGCAGGAAATTGCATGAGGTTCGAAGACTCCAATAAAGATACAAAGGCAAGAAAAAAAAATTGAGACCATATCTCTGGGTTCATTTCATTATCTGACCATTTCTGCTTGTGTCAGAAATATATTAATTATTGCAATTAAGGGAAACTATGGGATGGGGTGGGGATGGGAGGAGGAGCCCTGGATGGGGGGGAAGAGATGGGAATGGATGGTAAGGGTAAACAAAGGAGGAGGCAACAATGCTTGATATGCAATGTACTCATTACGTTGCCCATGTAATTGTAACCCCTATGTATGTTATTTTCACACACACACACACACACACACACACACAAGATACAAAGGCAAAAAGTAGGGATGTGGGCAAAAAGAGACGATGGCCAGAGCCCTGGTC
>NW_012285208.1:0-1577 GCF_000151885.1 Dipodomys ordii | reverse complement strand
CATTGTATATGTTCTACACCATAAATGTGTGATGCTTCATACATTGTGGCTAATAGGTTTTTATTATGTTTTGGGCTTCTAATGTGATCCTGTGTTATTCCCAAATTAATGAATTTGGTTACTTTGCATCTTGCACAAGTACTTCCATATTGTTCCCAGTTTAATGAACTGATACTTTATAGTATCATCACAGAAACACTAATCCAAGGATTGCTAGGGATCAGAAGATTAAGTCCAAACAGGAAAATCTATGAGATATGAATCTCCAATTAACCACTAAAAAGCCAAAAGAAGACCTGTGGCTCAGTGGTTACTGCCATCCTTGCCCAGAATAAGCAGATGACAGGACCCAAGGCCTGAGCTGAAGACCTGTAGTGGGTACATGTCTGGAGCTGACAGTAAAACTCAAAGGTCATCTTGACCCTTGTGCTCACTTGAAGGCACATGCAAGAAACTGGCTTACTTGAATAACACCAGGTGCCTAGGATTGCTTTGCTATGTCTGCAGAGTTTGTTTTACTTTCAACCAGTTGACCTTGTCTTGTTTTTACTGTACTCTGTTTTTACCAAAATTTTTCTTATTTTTCTGGACTATAGTAACCTTATATTACCTCTTGACTTCTAACCGTATATATTAGGAAAAGTTAAAAATAAACGGTGCTGCAGTCTTGAAATGCAGACATCTCCACCCCATCCTTTGTCTTATGTCTTTTTTGCCCTCATCCTCGCCCCCTGTATCAGGATTCCCTTTCGTTGCTGGAGGCTCCAGCAGGCTTTTGGGTTTAGTTTTTGCCAGTCCTGGGGCTTGAACTCAGGGCATGAGATGTGTTCCTGAGTTTCTTTCCTCAAGGCTGGTGCTCTAACACTTTGGGCAAAGTGCCACTTCTGGCTTTTTCTGTTATGTGGTACTGAAGAATTGAACCCAGGGCTTCATGCATGGTAAGCAAGCATTCTACAAATAAGCCACATTCCTAGCCCCCCAGTCCATGGTTTTATTGAAACTCTTAATTTCTAAAGAATCATCAAGATATAAAAGGGAAAACGAAGATGAAACAAGTCTTAAGCTGTAGGCTGGTGGTTTGAACCTGAAACTCTTGATTCTATGGAGAGTGAGAGCTGAAGGATATGGGTTACAAGCTAGCAGGAACAGCCTAGATTTTAAGAAATGATTTGGAAGATCACCAGCATAAATGACAGTAGAAGTCGGCTGCTGCTGGCTCAAGACTTCATATGTCTAGAGGTTGCATCTGAGAACCACCATTGGAGATCACTTCTGGCAGGAAATTGCATGAGGTTCGAAGACTCCAATAAAGATACAAAGGCAAGAAAAAAAAATTGAGACCATATCTCTGGGTTCATTTCATTATCTGACCATTTCTGCTTGTGTCAGAAATATATTAATTATTGCAATTAAGGGAAACTATGGGATGGGGTGGGGATGGGAGGAGGAGCCCTGCATGGGGGGGAAGAGATGGGAATGGATGGTAAGGGTAAACAAAGGAGGAGGCAACAATGCTTGATATGCAATGTACTCATTACGTTGCCCATGTAATTGTAACCCCTATGTATGTTATTTTC
>NW_012285207.1:0-3338 GCF_000151885.1 Dipodomys ordii | reverse complement strand
TCAGTTTTTAATTATGTTTTCTTAAAGAATAGCTTTAGATAAAAGCAAAGTTGGAAAAATAACCCAGAGTTATAAGCACCCAGACTTTCCTGCCCAGGCTGGCACTGAACCGCGAGCCTCAGATCTCAGCCTCCTGAGTAGCTAGCATTATAGGTATGAGCCACTGGCACCTGACTAAAAGTTCCCATTTTTGGTAACAAATTAGTTTCTTTAAAAAAATTTGTGTGTGTGTGTGAGAGAGAGAGGGGGGAAGGAGGGAGGGAGAGAGAGAGAGAGAGAATGAAATAGAGCATTGCTGCCAAAAAGTATTATTGAAGAATATAAAAATATTAATGGCTAATAAGGTAGTAATATATTTAAAGCACATGGAAGTGGTGGCATCACAGTTTCTCTTTTCTGAACCCACAGTGCCTTTGCCTCCCCAGAGTTCTCCTGATCTGTTTTGTTCTGCAGGAGACAGCATAACTAGCCAATGTTCCAGATGGCAGGCCGTGGCCACTGCCTCCAAACTTTCTCCACCACCTGATGAGCCTTGAAGAAATTGTGTGTCTCCAATTTGTCTTGTTTGAGCTTAATTTATTTTATCAGTGTGCATACTATTTCCTGCTCGTGAAAAGAAGTCTCAGTTACATATTCCCTGGAAAGGGTCAGAAAGAATGGGCTTATCACTGATTGCCTTCCAAAATCGCCAACATATTCCTGATAGATATTCACCCCTCCCTGCACATGGAAGTCCTCACACTCATTCTCCCTCATTGGAATGCATCTGTGATAACTTTAAATTCAGTGAGTATGCAGTGTAAAAACTCAATGTAATGCTTTGATGACCAAACGACTGAGCCACAGGTAATCACCCACATTTTCACCGTGTTAGCTATCTCTTTGATGAGAAAATAATCTTGCCACGTAAATGCAGATGACTTATACAAGATGTTTGCCAACAATTCTTGTTGTTATATTGCATTTCTCTTCCTCCTCCTGTCTCCTCTCTTCCTCCCCCAGTCTTTTTCCCTCTTCCTTCATTCCTCTCCTCTTCTACCTTCCTTTCTTCCCCTCCTCCTCTTTCTCCTGCTCTACCCTTCCTCCTCTATTTTTGTTTCCCTCCTCTCATCTTTTCCTCCTCCTTTTCCATTCTTCTCTTTCCTCATCTTTTTCAATTTCTTCTACTTCTTTATAGTCCTGGGGCTTGGACTTAGGGCCTGTGCTCACTAAGCTGATGCTCTGCTGCTTGCTACAAATCTCCAGTCTGCACTTCATTTCAATGACACTCTATTTCTGATTTTTTTAAAGTAGAAAACCCAGCAAAGACTTTTGATTCAGGATTTAATTCATTGTATATGTTCTACACCATAAATGTGTGATGCTTCATACATTGTGGCTAATAGGTTTTTATTATGTTTTGGGCTTCTAATGTGATCCTGTGTTATTCCCAAATTAATGAATTTGGTTACTTTGCATCTTGCACAAGTACTTCCATATTGTTCCCAGTTTAATGAACTGATACTTTATAGTATCATCACAGTAACACTAATCCAAGGATTGCTAGGGATCAGAAGATTAAGTCCAAACAGGAAAATCTATGAGATATGAATCTCTAATTAACCACTAAAAAGCTAAAAGAAGACCTGTGGCTCAGTGGTTACTGCCATCCTTGCACAGAATAAGCAGATGACAGGACCCAAGGCCTGAGCTGAAGACCTGTAGTGGGTACATTTCTGGAGCTGACAGTAAAACTCAAAGGTCATCTTGACCCTTGTGCTCACTTGAAGGCACATGCAAGAAACTGGCTTACTTGAATAACACCAGGTGCCTAGGATTGCTTTGTTATGTCTGCAGAGTTTGTTTTACTTTCAACCAGTTGACCTTGTCTTGTTTTTACTGTACTCTGTTTTTACCAAAATTTTTCTTATTTTTCTGGACTATAGTAACCTTATATTACCTCTTGACTTCTAACCGTATATATTAGGAAAAGTTAAAAATAAACGGTGCTGCAGTCTTGAAATGCAGACATCTCCACCCCATCCTTTGTCTTATGTCTTTTTTCCCCTCATCCTCGCCCCCTGTATCAGGATTCCCTTTCGTTGCTGGAGGCTCCAGCAGGCTTTTGGGTTTTGTTTTTGCCAGTCCTGGGGCTTGAACTCAGGGCATGAGATGTGTTCCTGAGTTTCTTTCCTCAAGGCTGGTGCTCTAACACTTTGGGCAAAGTGCCACTTCTGGCTTTTTCTGTTATGTGGTACTGAAGAATTGAACCCAGGGCTTCATGCATGGTAAGCAAGCATTCTACAAATAAGCCACATTCCTAGCCCCCCAGTCCATGGTTTTATTGAAACTCTTAATTTCTAAAGAATCATCAAGATATAAAAGGGAAAACGAAGATGAAACAAGTCTTAAGCTGTAGGCTGGTGGTTTGAACCTGAAACTCTTGATTCTATGGAGAGTGAGAGCTGAAGGATATGGGTTACAAGCTAGCAGGAACAGCCTAGATTTTAAGAAATGATTTGGAAGATCACCAGCATAAATGACAGTAGAAGTCGGCTGCTGCTGGCTCAAGACTTCATATGTCTAGAGGTTGCATCTGAGAACCACCATTGGAGATCACTTCTGGCAGGAAATTGCATGAGGTTCGAAGACTCCAATAAAGATACAAAGGCAAGAAAAAAAAATTGAGACCATATCTCTGGGTTCATTTCATTATCTGACCATTTCTGCTTGTGTCAGAAATATATTAATTATTGCAAATAAGGGAAACTATGGGATGGGGTGGGGATGGGAGGAGGAGCCCTGGATGGGGGGGAAGAGATGGGAATGGATGGTAAGGGTAAACAAAGGAGGAGGCAACAATGCTTGATATGCAATGTACTCATTACGTTGCCCATGTAATTGTAACCCCTATGTACGTTATTTTCACACACACACACAGACACACACACACACACACACACACACACACACACACAAGATACAAAGGCAAAAAGTAGGGATGTGGGCAAAAAGAGACGATGGCCAGAGCCCTGGTCTGGACTTCAATCTCTTAGAATAGATAAGAACAAAAAAAAATGGAGTGGAAGTATGACTGATGATGTCCTGGGTTACTAAATACAGTAATGTAAAAATGTAACTAAAGCACAACAACAAAGGAATAAATTTATTTCTTATGGGTATATAGAGATGTATTTAGTGAGAGTACAGAACAAATGTCAAATGTAAAAAATGCTACAAAGGGATCTTTTTTTCCCTTTCTTCTTTGGTTCTAGATGAGGACTCGAAATCAGGACCTGACCATTTGGTTCATTGGCTATCAGTCTACCAATGAGGCCACACCCTCCATCACCACATTC
>NW_012285206.1:0-1587 GCF_000151885.1 Dipodomys ordii | reverse complement strand
GACTTATACAAGATGTTTGCCAACAATTCTTGTTGTTATATTGCATTTCTCTTCCTCCTCCTGTCTCCTCTCCTCCTCCCCCAGTCTTTTCCCCTCTTCCTTCATTCCTCTCCTCTTCTACCTTCCTTTCTTCCCCTCCTCCTCTTTCTCCTGCTCTACCCTTCCTCCTCTATTTTTGTTTCCCTCCTCTCATCTCTTCCTCCTCCTTTTCCATTCTTCTCTTTCCTCATCTTTTTCAATTTCTTCTACTTCTTTATAGTCCTGGGGCTTGGACTTAGGGCCTGTGCTCACTAAGCTGATGCTCTGCTGCTTGCTACAAATCTCCAGTCTGCACTTCATTTCAATGACACTCTATTTCTGATTTTTTTAAAGTAGAAAACCCAGCAAAGACTTTTGATTCAGGATTTAATTCATTGTATATGTTCTACACCATAAATGTGTGATGCTTCATACATTGTGGCTAATAGGTTTTTATTATGTTTTGGGCTTCTAATGTGATCCTGTGTTATTCCCAAATTAATGAATTTGGTTACTTTGCATCTTGCACAAGTACTTCCATATTGTTCCCAGTTTAATGAACTGATACTTTATAGTATCATCACAGTAACACTAATCCAAGGATTGCTAGGGATCAGAAGATTAAGTCCAAACAGGAAAATCTATGAGATATGAATCTCCAATTAACCACTAAAAAGCCAAAAGAAGACCTGTGGCTCAGTGGTTACTGCTCATCCTTGCACAGAATAAGCAGATGACAGGACTCAAGGCCTGAGCTGAAGACCTGTAGTGAGTACATGTCTGGAGCTGACAGTAAAACTCAAAGGTCATCTTGACCCTTGTGCTCACTTGAAGGCACATGCAAGAAACTGGCTTACTTGAATAACACCAGGTGCCTAGGATTGCTTTGCTATGTCTGCAGAGTTTGTTTTACTTTCAACCAGTTGACCTTGTCTTGTTTTTACTGTACTCTGTTTTTACCAAAATTTTTCTTATTTTTCTGGACTATAGTAACCTTATATTACCTCTTGACTTCTAACCGTATATATTAGGAAAAGTTAAAAATAAACGGTGCTGCAGTCTTGAAATGCAGACATCTCCACCCCATCCTTTGTCTTATGTCTTTTTTCCCCTCATCCTCGCCCCCTGTATCAGGATTCCCTTTCGTTGCTGGAGGCTCCAGCAGGCTTTTGGGTTTTGTTTTTGCCAGTCCTGGGGCTTGAACTCAGGGCATGAGATGTGTTCCTGAGTTTCTTTCCTCAAGGCTGGTGCTCTAACACTTTGGGCAAAGTGCCACTTCTGGCTTTTTCTGTTATGTGGTACTGAAGAATTGAACCCAGGGCTTCATGCATGGTAAGCAAGCATTCTACAAATAAGCCACATTCCTAGCCCCCCAGTCCATGGTTTTATTGAAACTCTTAATTTCTAAAGAATCATCAAGATATAAAAGGGAAAACGAAGATGAAACAAGTCTTAAGCTGTAGGCTGGTGGTTTGAACCTGAAACTCTTGATTCTATGGAGAGTGAGAGCTGAAGGATATGGGTTACAAGCTAGCAGGAACAGCCTAGATTTAAGAAATGATTGGAAGA
>NW_012285205.1:0-2293 GCF_000151885.1 Dipodomys ordii | reverse complement strand
AATTGTGTGTCTCCAATTTGTCTTGTTTGAGCTTAATTTATTTTATCAGTGTGCATACTATTTCCTGCTCGTGAAAAGAAGTCTCAGTTACATATTCCCTGGAAAGGGTCAGAAAGAATGGGCTTATCACTGATTGCCTTCCAAAATCGCCAACATATTCCTGATAGATATTCACCCCACCCTGCACATGGAAGTCCACACACTCATTCTCCCTCATTGGAATGCATCTGTGATAACTTTAAATTCAGTGAGTATGCAGTGTAAGAACTCAATGTAATGCTTTGATGACCAAACGACTGAGCCACAGGTAATCACCCACATTTTCACCGTGTTAGCTATCTTTTTGATGAGAAAATAATCCTGCCACGTAAATGCAGATGACTTATACAAGATGTTTGCCAACAATTCTTGTTGTTATATTGCATTTCTCTTCCTCCTCCTGTCTCCTCTCCTCCTCCCCCAGTCTTTTCCCCTCTTCCTTCATTCCTCTCCTCTTCTACCTTCCTTTCTTCCCCTCCTCCTCTTTCTCCTGCTCTACCCTTCCTCCTCTATTTTTGTTTCCCTCCTCTCATCTCTTCCTCCTCCTTTTCCATTCTTCTCTTTCCTCATCTTTTTCAATTTCTTCTACTTCTTTATAGTCCTGGGGCTTGGACTTAGGGCCTGTGCTCACTAATCTGATGCTCTGCTGCTTGCTACAAATCTCCAGTCTGCACTTCATTTCAATGACACTCTATTTCTGATTTTTTTAAAGTAGAAAACCCAGCAAAGACTTTTGATTCAGGATTTAATTCATTGTATATGTTCTACACCATAAATGTGTGATGCTTCATACATTGTGGCTAATAGGTTTTTATTATGTTTTGGGCTTCTAATGTGATCCTGTGTTATTCCCAAATTAATGAATTTGGTTACTTTGCATCTTGCACAAGTACTTCCATATTGTTCCCAGTTTAATGAACTGATACTTTATAGTATCATCACAGTAACACTAATCCAAGGATTGCTAGGGATCAGAAGATTAAGTCCAAACAGGAAAATCTATGAGATATGAATCTCCAATTAACCACTAAAAAGCCAAAAGAAGACCTGTGGCTCAGTGGTTACTGCCATCCTTGCACAGAATAAGCAGATGACAGGACCCAAGGCCTGAGCTGAAGACCTGTAGTGGGTACATGTCTGGAGCTGACAGTAAAACTCAAAGGTCATCTTGACCCTTGTGCTCACTTGAAGGCACATGCAAGAAACTGGCTTACTTGAATAACACCAGGTGCCTAGGATTGCTTTGCTATGTCTGCAGAGTTTGTTTTACTTTCAACCAGTTGACCTTGTCTTGTTTTTACTGTACTCTGTTTTTACCAAAATTTTTCTTATTTTTCTGGACTATAGTAACCTTATATTACCTCTTGACTTCTAACCATATATATTAGGAAAAGTTAAAAATAAACGGTGCTGCAGTCTTGAAATGCAGACATCTCCACCCCATCCTTTGTCTTATGTCTTTTTTCCCCTCATCCTCGCCCCCTGTATCAGGATTCCCTTTCGTTGCTGGAGGCTCCAGCAGGCTTTTGGGTTTTGTTTTTGCCAGTCCTGGGGCTTGAACTCAGGGCATGAGATGTGTTCCTGAGTTTCTTTCCTCAAGGCTGGTGCTCTAACACTTTGGGCAAAGTGCCACTTCTGGCTTTTTCTGTTATGTGGTACTGAAGAATTGAACCCAGGGCTTCATGCATGGTAAGCAAGCATTCTACAAATAAGCCACATTCCTAGCCCCCCAGTCCATGGTTTTATTGAAACTCTTAATTTCTAAAGAATCATCAAGATATAAAAGGGAAAACGAAGATGAAACAAGTCTTAAGCTGTAGGCTGGTGGTTTGAACCTGAAACTCTTGATTCTATGGAGAGTGAGAGCTGAAGGATATGGGTTACAAGCTAGCAGGAACAGCCTAGATTTTAAGAAATGATTTGGAAGATCACCAGCATAAATGACAGTAGAAGTCGGCTGCTGCTGGCTCAAGACTTCATATGTCTAGAGGTTGCATCTGAGAACCACCATTGGAGATCACTTCTGGCAGGAAATTGCATGAGGTTCGAAGACTCCAATAAAGATACAAAGGCAAGAAAAAAAAATTGAGACCATATCTCTGGGTTCATTTCATTATCTGACCATTTCTGCTTGTGTCAGAAATATATTAATTATTGCAATTAAGGGAAACTATGGGATGGGGTGGGGATGGGAGGAGGAGCCCTGGATGGGGGGGAAGAGATGGGAATGGATGGTAAGGGTAAACAAAGGTGA
>NW_012285204.1:0-2516 GCF_000151885.1 Dipodomys ordii | reverse complement strand
TTCCTTTCTTCCCCTCCTCCTCTTTCTCCTGCTCTACCGTCCTCCTCTATTTTGTTTCCCTCCTCTCATCTCTCCTCCTCCTTTTGCCATCTCTCTTTCCTCATCTTTTCAATGTCTTCTACTTCTTTATAGTCCTGGGGCTTGGACTTAGGGCCTGTGCTCACTAAGCTGATGCTCTGCTGCTTGCTACAAATCTCCAGTCTGCACTTCATTTCAATGACACTCTATTTCTGATTTTTTTAAAGTAGAAAACCCAGCAAAGACTTTTGATTCAGGATTTAATTCATTGTATATGTTCTACACCATAAATGTGTGATGCTTCATACATTGTGGCTAATAGGTTTTTATTATGTTTTGGGCTTCTAATGTGATCCTGTGTTATTCCCAAATTAATGAATTTGGTTACTTTGCATCTTGCACAAGTACTTCCATATTGTTCCCAGTTTAATGAACTGATACTTTATAGTATCATCACAGTAACACTAATCCAAGGATTGCTAGGGATCAGAAGATTAAGTCCAAACAGGAAAATCTATGAGATATGAATCTCCAATTAACCACTAAAAAGCCAAAAGAAGACCTGTGGTTCAGTGGTTACTGCCATCCTTGCACAGAATAAGCAGATGACAGGACCCAAGGCCTGAGCTGAAGACCTGTAGTGGGTACATGTCTGGAGCTGCCAGTAAAACTCAAAGGTCATCTTGACCCTTGTGCTCACTTGAAGGCACATGCAAGAAACTGGCTTACTTGAATAACACCAGGTGCCTAGGATTGCTTTGCTATGTCTGCAGAGTTTGTTTTACTTTCAACCAGTTGACCTTGTCTTGTTTTTACTGTACTCTGTTTTTACCAAAATTTTTCTTATTTTTCTGGACTATAGTAACCTTATATTACCTCTTGACTTCTAACCGTATATATTAGGAAAAGTTAAAAATAAACGGTGCTGCAGTCTTGAAATGCAGACATCTCCACCCCATCCTTTGTCTTATGTCTTTTTTCCCCTCATCCTCGCCCCCTGTATCAGGATTCCCTTTCGTTGCTGGAGGCTCCAGCAGGCTTTTGGGTTTTGTTTTTGCCAGTCCTGGGGCTTGAACTCAGGGCATGAGATGTGTTCCTGAGTTTCTTTCCTCAAGGCTGGTGCTCTAACACTTTGGGCAAAGTGCCACTTCTGGCTTTTTCTGTTATGTGGTACTGAAGAATTGAACCCAGGGCTTCATGCATGGTAAGCAAGCATTCTACAAATAAGCCACATTCCTAGCCCCCCAGTCCATGGTTTTATTGAAACTCTTAATTTCTAAAGAATCATCAAGATATAAAAGGGAAAACGAAGATGAAACAAGTCTTAAGCTGTAGGCTGGTGGTTTGAACCTGAAACTCTTGATTCTATGGAGAGTGAGAGCTGAAGGATATGGGTTACAAGCTAGCAGGAACAGCCTAGATTTTAAGAAATGATTTGGAAGATCACCAGCATAAATGACAGTAGAAGTCGGCTGCTGCTGGCTCAAGACTTCATATGTCTAGAGGTTGCATCTGAGAACCACCATTGGAGATCACTTCTGGCAGGAAATTGCATGAGGTTCGAAGACTCCAATAAAGATACAAAGGCAAGAAAAAAAATTGAGACCATATCTCTGGGTTCATTTCATTATCTGACCATTTCTGCTTGTGTCAGAAATATATTAATTATTGCAATTAAGGGAAACTATGGGATGGGGTGGGGATGGGAGGAGGAGCCCTGGATGGGGGGGAAGAGATGGGAATGGATGGTAAGGGTAAACAAAGGAGGAGGCAACAATGCTTGATATGCAATGTACTCATTACGTTGCCCATGTAATTGTAAGCCCTATGTACGTTATTTTCACACACACACACACAGACACACACACACAGACACACACACACACACACACACACACAAGATACAAAGGCAAAAAGTAGGGATGTGGGCAAAAAGAGACGATGGCCAGAGCCCTGGTCTGGACTTCAATCTCTTAGAATACACAAGAACAAAAAAAAATGGAGTGGAAGTATGACTGGGTTACTAAATACAGTAATGTAAAAATGTAACTAAAGCACAACAAAAAAGGAATAAATTTATTTCTTATGGGTATATAGAGATGTATTTAGTGAGAGTACAGAACAAATGTCAAATGTAAAAAATGCTACAAAGGGATCTTTTTTTCCCTTTCTTCTTTGGTTCTAGATGAGGACTCGAAATCAGGACCTGACCATTTGGTTCATTGGCTATCAGTCTACCAATGAGGCCACACCTCCATCACCACATTCAAATGGTCTCAGCTTCTCATACTTCTGTTCAGCAGCATAGGCATCCTTTCGAGTGCTCACTGGGTTTGTACGTGACTTTCAAAGGACGGCTCCAGCTGCAGCCTCTTGAAAAGGTGGGGATCATTAGGGGCCCATTGCCAAATATCTTCTAAGCTGAGTAGGGTGCTTCTTGACTATGATCATGCTATAGAGGAAGCGAGGTGTTTGGATGATGGTAGGAAGGCAGATTA
>NW_012285203.1:0-1762 GCF_000151885.1 Dipodomys ordii | reverse complement strand
ATAAACGGTGCTGCAGTCTGAAATGCAGACATCTCACCCATCCTTTGTCTTATGTCTTTTTCCCATCATCCTCGCCCCAGTATCAGGATTCCCTTTCGTTGCTGGAGGCTCCAGCAGGCTTTTGGGTTTTGTTTTTGCCAGTCCTGGGGCTTGAACTCAGGGCATGAGATGTGTTCCTGAGTTTCTTTCCTCAAGGCTGGTGCTCTAACACTTTGGGCAAAGTGCCACTTCTGGCTTTTTCTGTTATGTGGTACTGAAGAATTGAACCCAGGGCTTCATGCATGGTAAGCAAGCATTCTACAAATAAGCCACATTCCTAGCCCCCCAGTCCATGGTTTTATTGAAACTCTTAATTTCTAAAGAATCATCAAGATATAAAAGGGAAAACGAAGATGAAACAAGTCTTAAGCTGTAGGCTGGTGGTTTGAACCTGAAACTCTTGATTCTATGGAGAGTGAGAGCTGAAGGATATGGGTTACAAGCTAGCAGGAACAGCCTAGATTTTAAGAAATGATTTGGAAGATCACCAGCATAAATGACAGTAGAAGTCGGCTGCTGCTGGCTCAAGACTTCATATGTCTAGAGGTTGCATCTGAGAACCACCATTGGAGATCACTTCTGGCAGGAAATTGCATGAGGTTCGAAGACTCCAATAAAGATACAAAGGCAAGAAAAAAAATTGAGACCATATCTCTGGGTTCATTTCATTATCTGACCATTTCTGCTTGTGTCAGAAATATATTAATTATTGCAATTAAGGGAAACTATGGGATGGGGTGGGGATGGGAGGAGGAGCCCTGGATGGGGGGGAAGAGATGGGAATAGATGGTAAGGGTAAACAAAGGAGGAGGCAACAATGCTTGATATGCAATGTACTCATTACGTTGCCCATGTAATTGTAACCCCTATGTATGTTATTTTCACACACACACACACACACACACACACAAGATACAAAGGCAAAAAGTAGGGATGTGGGCAAAAAGAGACGATGGCCAGAGCCCTGGTCTGGACTTCAATCTCTTAGAATAGATAAGAACAAAAAAAATGGAGTGGAAGTATGACTGATGATGTCCTGGGTTACTAAATACAGTAATGTAAAAATGTAACTAAAGCACAACAACAAAGGAATAAATTTATTTCTTATGGGTATATAGAGATGTATTTAGTGAGAGTAAAGAACAAATGTCAAATGTAAAAAATGCTACAAAGGGATCTTTTTTTCCCTTTCTTCTTTGGTTCTAGATGAGGACTCGAAATCAGGACCTGACCATTTGGTTCATTGGCTATCAGTCTACCAATGAGGCCACACCTCCATCACCACATTCAAATGGTCTCAGCTTCTCATACTTCTGTTCAGCAGCATAGGCATCCTTTCGAGTGCTCACTGGGTTTGTACGTGACTTTCAAAGGACGGCTCCAGCTGCAGCCTCTTGAAGAGGTGGGGATCATTAGGGGCCCACTGCCAAATATCTTCTAAGCTGAGTAGGGTGCTTCTTGACTATGATCATGCTATAGAGGAAGCGAGGTGTGTGGATGATGGTAGGAAGGCAGATTAGACAGGGGGAAAAGAAACAACAAATTTTCCCTGTCAAATGACTCCAGGGCTTAAGCGACCATTATGTGGACCTACCTTCCAGCCACTGGGCCTCTGGACTGACCACTCTCAGCCATCGTTCCTCAGTTTGCACCGCCACAGCTGTCTGGAGGTTGGCTTCAGGATACCCAATTTTTCCCTGCTCTGTGCATGCTAATTGAGCTC
>NW_012285202.1:0-1666 GCF_000151885.1 Dipodomys ordii | reverse complement strand
CTCCCCCAGTCTTTCCCTCTCATCATCTCTCTCTCTACTCTTTCTCCCCTCTCCTCTTTCTCTGCTCTACCCTCTCCTCTATTTTGTTTCCCTCCTCTCATCTCTTCCTCCTCCTTTTCCATTCTTCTCTTTCCTCATCTTTTTCAATTTCTTCTACTTCTTTATAGTCCTGGGGCTTGGACTTAGGGCCTGTGCTCACTAAGCTGATGCTCTGCTGCTTGCTACAAATCTCCAGTCTGCACTTCATTTCAATGACACTCTATTTCTGATTTTTTTAAAGTAGAAAACCCAGCAAAGACTTTTGATTCAGGATTTAATTCATTTATGGTGTTCTACACCATAAATGTGTGATGCTTCATACATTGTGGCTAATAGGTTTTTATTATGTTTTGGGCTTCTAATGTGATCCTGTGTTATTCCCAAATTAATGAATTTGGTTACTTTGCATCTTGCACAAGTACTTCCATATTGTTCCCAGTTTAATGAACTGATACTTTATAGTATCATCACAGTAACACTAATCCAAGGATTGCTAGGGATCAGAAGATTAAGTCCAAACAGGAAAATCTATGAGATATGAATCTCCAATTAACCACTAAAAAGCCAAAAGAAGACCTGTGGCTCAGTGGTTACTGCCATCCTTGCCCAGAATAAGCAGATGACAGGACCCAAGGCCTGAGCTGAAGACCTGTAGTGGGTACATGTCTGGAGCTGACAGTAAAACTCAAAGGTCATCTTGACCCTTGTGCTCACTTGAAGGCACATGCAAGAAACTGGCTTACTTGAATAACACCAGGTGCTAGATTGCTTTGCTATGTCTGCAGAGTTTGTTTTACTTTCAACCCAGTTGACCTTGTCTTGTTTTTACTGTACTCTGTTTTTACCAAAATTTTTCTTATTTTTCTGGACTATAGTAACTTATATTACCTCTTGACTTCTAACCGTATATATTAGGAAAAGTTAAAAAATAAACGGTGCTGCAGTCTTGAAATGCAGACATCTCCACCCCATCCTTTGTCTTATGTCTTTTTTCCCCTCATCCTCGCCCCCTGTATCAGGATTCCCTTTCGTTGCTGGAGGCTCCAGCAGGCTTTTGGGTTTTGTTTTTGCCAGTCCTGGGGCTTGAACTCAGGGCATGAGATGTGTTCCTGAGTTTCTTTCCTCAAGGCTGGTGCTCTAACACTTTGGGCAAAGTGCCACTTCTGGCTTTTTCTGTTATGTGGTACTGAAGAATTGAACCCAGGGCTTCATGCATGGTAAGCAAGCATTCTACAAATAAGCCACATTCCTAGCCCCCCAGTCCATGGTTTTATTGAAACTCTTAATTTCTAAAGAATCATCAAGATATAAAAGGGAAAACGAAGATGAAACAAGTCTTAAGCTGTAGGCTGGTGGTTTGAACCTGAAACTCTTGATTCTATGGAGAGTGAGAGCTGAAGGATATGGGTTACAAGCTAGCAGGAACAGCCTAGATTTTAAGAAATGATTTGGAAGATCACCAGCATAAATGACAGTAGAAGTCGGCTGCTGCTGGCTCAAGACTTCATATGTCTAGAGGTTGCATCTGAGAACCACCATTGGAGATCACTTCTGGCAGGAAATTGCATGAGGTTCGAAGACTCCAATAAAGATACAAAGGCAAGAAAAAAAAATTGAGACCATATCT
>NW_012285201.1:0-2275 GCF_000151885.1 Dipodomys ordii | reverse complement strand
TTCCCTTTTTCATCATTTCTCTCTCTTTTTACCTTCCTTCTCCCCTCCTCCTCTTTCTCGTGCTCTACCTTCCTCCTCTATTTTTGTTTCCCTCCTCTCATCTCTTCCTCCTCCTTTTCCATTCTTCTCTTTCCTCATCTTTTTCAATTTCTTCTACTTCGTTATAGTCCTGGGGCTTGGACTTAGGGCCTGTGCTCACTAAGCTGATGCTCTGCTGCTTGCTACAAATCTCCAGTCTGCACTTCATTTCAATGACACTCTATTTCTGATTTTTTTAAAGTAGAAAACCCAGCAAAGACTTTTGATTCAGGATTTAATTCATTGTATATGTTCTACACCATAAATGTGTGATGCTTCATACATTGTGGCTAATAGGTTTTTATTATGTTTTGGGCTTCTAATGTGATCCTGTGTTATTCCCAAATTAATGAATTTGGTTACTTTGCATCTTGCACAAGTACTTCCATATTGTTCCCAATTTAATGAACTGATACTTTATAGTATCACCACAGTAACACTAATCCAAGGATTGCTAGGGATCAGAAGATTAAGTCCAAACAGGAAAATCTATGAGATATGAATCTCCAATTAACCACTAAAAAGCCAAAAGAAGACCTGTGGCTCAGTGGTTACTGCCATCCTTGCACAGAATAAGCAGATGACAGGACCCAAGGCCTGAGATGAAGACCTGTAGTGGGTACATGTCTGGAGCTGACAGTAAAACTCAAAGGTCATCTTGACCCTTGTGCTCACTTGAAGGCACATGCAAGAAACTGGCTTACTTGAATAACACCAGGTGCCTAGGATTGCTTTGCTATGTCTGCAGAGTTTGTTTTACTTTCAACCAGTTGACCTTGTCTTGTTTTTACTGTACTCTGTTTTTACCAAAATTTTTCTTATTTTTCTGGACTATAGTAACCTTATATTACCTCTTGACTTCTAACCGTATATATTAGGAAAAGTTAAAAATAAACGGTGCTGCAGTCTTGAAATGCAGACATCTCCACCCCATCCTTTGTCTTATGTCTTTTTTCCCCTCATCCTCGCCCCCTGTATCAGGATTCCCTTTCGTTGCTGGAGGCTCCAGCAGGCTTTTGGGTTTTGTTTTTGCCAGTCCTGGGGCTTGAACTCAGGGCATGAGATGTGTTCCTGAGTTTCTTTCCTCAAGGCTGGTGCTCTAACACTTTGGGAAAAGTGCCACTTCTGGCACTTTCTGTTATGTGGTACTGAAGAATTGAACCCAGGGCTTCATGCATGGTAAGCAAGCATTCTACAAATAAGCCACATTCCTAGCCCCCCAGTCCATGGTTTTATTGAAACTCTTAATTTCTAAAGAATCATCAAGATATAAAAGGGAAAACGAAGATGAAACAAGTCTTAAGCTGTAGGCTGGTGGTTTGAACCTGAAACTCTTGATTCTATGGAGAGTGAGAGCTGAAGGATATGGGTTACAAGCTAGCAGGAACAGCCTAGATTTTAAGAAATGATTTGGAAGATCACCAGCATAAATGACAGTAGAAGTCGGCTGCTGCTGGCTCAAGACTTCATATGTCTAGAGGTTGCATCTGAGAACCACCATTGGAGATCACTTCTGGCAGGAAATTGCATGAGGTTCGAAGACTCCAATAAAGATACAAAGGCAAGAAAAAAAATTGAGACCATATCTCTGGGTTCATTTCATTATCTGACCATTTCTGCTTGTGTCAGAAATATATTAATTATTGCAAATAAGGGAAACTATGGGATGGGGTGGGGATGGGAGGAGGAGCCCTGGATGGGGGGGAAGAGATGGGAATGGATGGTAAGGGTAAACAAAGGAGGAGGCAACAATGCTTGATATGCAATGTACTCATTACGTTGCCCATGTAATTGTAACCCCTATGTACGTTATTTTCACACACACACACACACAGACACACACACACACAGACACACACACACACACACACACACAAGATATGAAGGCAAAAAGTAGGGATGTGGGCAAAAAGAGACGATGGCCAGAGCCCTGGTCTGGACTTCAATCTCTTAGAATAGATAAGAACAAAAAAAAATGGAGTGGAAGTATGACTGATGATGTCCTGGGTTACTAAATACAGTAATGTAAAAATGTAACTAAAGCACAACAACAAAGGAATAAATTTATTTCTTATGGGTATATAGAGATGTATTTAGTGAGAGTACAGAACAAATGTCAAATGTAAAAAATGCTACAAAGGGATCTTTTTTTCCCTTTCTTCTTTGGTTCTAGATGAGGACTCGAAATCAGGACCTG
>NW_012285200.1:0-2015 GCF_000151885.1 Dipodomys ordii | reverse complement strand
TACATGTCTGGAGCTGACAGTAAAACTCAAAGGTCATCTTGACCCTTGTGCTCACTTGAAGGCACATGCAAGAAACTGGCTTACTTGAATAACACCAGGTGCCTAGGATTGCTTTGCTATGTCTGCAGAGTTTGTTTTACTTTCAACCAGTTGACCTTGTCTTGTTTTTACTGTACTCTGTTTTTACCAAAATTTTTCTTATTTTTCTGGACTATAGTAACCTTATATTACCTCTTGACTTCTAACCGTATATATTAGGAAAAGTTAAAAATAAACGGTGCTGCAGTCTTGAAATGCAGACATCTCCACCCCATCCTTTGTCTTATGTCTTTTTTCCCCTCATCCTCGCCCCCTGTATCAGGATTCCCTTTCGTTGCTGGAGGCTCCAGCAGGCTTTTGGGTTTTGTTTTTGCCAGTCCTGGGGCTTGAACTCAGGGCATGAGATGTGTTCCTGAGTTTCTTTCCTCAAGGCTGGTGCTCTAACACTTTGGGCAAAGTGCCACTTCTGGCTTTTTCTGTTATGTGGTACTGAAGAATTGAACCCAGGGCTTCATGCATGGTAAGCAAGCATTCTACAAATAAGCCACATTCCTAGCCCCCCAGTCCATGGTTTTATTGAAACTCTTAATTTCTAAAGAATCATCAAGATATAAAAGGGAAAACGAAGATGAAACAAGTCTTAAGCTGTAGGCTGGTGGTTTGAACCTGAAACTCTTGATTCTATGGAGAGTGAGAGCTGAAGGATATGGGTTACAAGCTAGCAGGAACAGCCTAGATTTTAAGAAATGATTTGGAAGATCACCAGCATAAATGACAGTAGAAGTCGGCTGCTGCTGGCTCAAGACTTCATATGTCTAGAGGTTGCATCTGAGAACCACCATTGGAGATCACTTCTGGCAGGAAATTGCATGAGGTTCGAAGACTCCAATAAAGATACAAAGGCAAGAAAAAATATTGAGACCATATCTCTGGGTTCATTTCATTATCTGACCATTTCTGCTTGTGTCAGAAATATATTAATTATTGCAAATAAGGGAAACTATGGATGGGGTGGGGATGGGAGGAGGAGCCCTGGATGGGGGAGGGAAGAGATGGGAATGGATGGTAAGGGTAAACAAAGGAGGAGGCAACAATGCTTGATATGCAATGTACTCATTACGTTGCCCATGTAATTGTAACCCCTATGTACGTTATTTTCACACACACACACACACAGACACACACACACACAAGATACAAAGGCAAAAAGTAGGGATGTGGGCAAAAAGAGACGATGGCCAGAGCCCTGGTCTGGACTTCAATCTCTTAGAATAGATAAGAACAAAAAAAATGGAGTGGAAGTATGACTGATGATGTCCTGGGTTACTAAATACAGTAATATAAAAATGTAACTAAAGCACAACAACAAAGGAATAAATTTATTTCTTATGGGTATATAGAGATGTATTTAGTGAGAGTACAGAACAAATGTCAAATGTAAAAAATGCTACAAAGGGATCTTTTTTTCCCTTTCTTCTTTGGTTCTAGATGAGGACTCCAAATCAGGACCTGAACATTTGGTTCATTGGCTATCAGTCTACCAATGAGGCCACACCTCCATCACCACATTCAAATGGTCTCAGCTTCTCATACTTCTGTTCAGCAGCATAGGCATCCTTTCGAGTGCTCACTGGGTTTGTACGTGACTTTCAAAGGACGGCTCCAGCTGCAGCCTCTTGAAGAGGTGGGGATCATTAGGGGCCCACTGCCAAATATCTTCTAAGCTGAGTAGGGTGCTTCTTGACTATGATCATGCTATAGAGGAAGCGAGGTGTGTGGATGATGGTAGGAAGGCAGATTAGACAGGGGGAAAAGAAACAACAAATTTTCCCTGTCAAATGACTCCAGGGCTTAAGCGACCATTATGTGGAACTACCTTCCAGCCACTGGGCCTCTGGACTGACCACTCTCAGCCATCGTTCCTCAGTTTGCACCGCCACAGCTGTCTGGAGGTTGGCTTCAGGATACCCAATTTT
>NW_012285199.1:0-2142 GCF_000151885.1 Dipodomys ordii | reverse complement strand
TCTCATCCTCCTCCTTTTCCATTCTTCTCTTTCCTCATCTTTTTCAATTTCTTCTACTTCTTTATAGTCCTGGGGCTTGGACTTAGGGCCTGTGCTCACTAAGCTGATGCTCTGCTGCTTGCTACAAATCTCCAGTCTGCACTTCATTTCAATGACACTCTATTTCTGATTTTTTTAAAGTAGAAAACCCAGCAAAGACTTTTGATTCAGGATTTAATTCATTGTATATGTTCTACACCATAAATGTGTGATGCTTCATACATTGTGGCTAATAGGTTTTTATTATGTTTTGGGCTTCTAATGTGATCCTGTGTTATTCCCAAATTAATGAATTTGGTTACTTTGCATCTTGCACAAGTACTTCCATATTGTTCCCAGTTTAATGAACTGATACTTTATAGTATCATCACAGTAACACTAATCCAAGGATTGCTAGGGATCAGAAGATTAAGTCCAAACAGGAAAATCTATGAGATATGAATCTCCAATTAACCACTAAAAAGCCAAAAGAAGACCTGTGGCTCAGTGGTTACTGCCATCCTTGCCCAGAATAAGCAGATGACAGGACCCAAGGCCTGAGCTGAAGACCTGTAGTGGGTACATGTCTGGAGCTGACAGTAAAACTCAAAGGTCATCTTGACCCTTGTGCTCACTTGAAGGCACATGCAAGAAACTGGCTTACTTGAATAACACCAGGTGCCTAGGATTGCTTTGCTATGTCTGCAGAGTTTGTTTTACTTTCAACCAGTTGACCTTGTCTTGTTTTTACTGTACTCTGTTTTTACCAAAATTTTTCTTATTTTTCTGGACTATAGTAACCTTATATTACCTCTTGACTTCTAACCGTATATATTAGGAAAAGTTAAAAATAAACGGTGCTGCAGTCTTGAAATGCAGACATCTCCACCCCATCCTTTGTCTTATGTCTTTTTTCCCCTCATCCTCGCCCCCTGTATCAGGATTCCCTTTCGTTGCTGGAGGCTCCAGCAGGCTTTTGGGTTTTGTTTTTGCCAGTCCTGGGGCTTGAACTCAGGGCATGAGATGTGTTCCTGAGTTTCTTTCCTCAAGGCTGGTGCTCTAACACTTTGGGCAAAGTGCCACTTCTGGCTTTTTCTGTTATGTGGTACTGAAGAATTGAACCCAGGGCTTCATGCATGGTAAGCAAGCATTCTACAAATAAGCCACATTCCTAGCCCCCCAGTCCATGGTTTTATTGAAACTCTTAATTTCTAAAGAATCATCAAGATATAAAAGGGAAAACGAAGATGAAACAAGTCTTAAGCTGTAGGCTGGTGGTTTGAACCTGAAACTCTTGATTCTATGGAGAGTGAGAGCTGAAGGATATGGGTTACAAGCTAGCAGGAACAGCCTAGATTTTAAGAAATGATTTGGAAGATCACCAGCATAAATGACAGTAGAAGTTGGCTGCTGCTGGCTCAAGACTTCATATGTCTAGAGGTTGCATCTGAGAACCACCATTGGAGATCACTTCTGGCAGGAAATTGCATGAGGTTCGAAGACTCCAATAAAGATACAAAGGCAAGAAAAAAAAATTGAGACCATATCTCTGGGTTCATTTCATTATCTGACCATTTCTGCTTGTGTCAGAAATATATTAATTATTGCAATTAAGGGAAACTATGGGATGGGGTGGGGATGGGAGGAGGAGCCCTGGATGGGGGGGAAGAGATGGGAATGGATGGTAAGGGTAAACAAAGGAGGAGGCAACAATGCTTGATATGCAATGTACTCATTACGTTGCCCATGTAATTGTAACCCCTATGTATGTTATTTTCACACACACACACACACACACACACACACAAGATACAAAGGCAAAAAGTAGGGATGTGGGCAAAAAGAGACGATGGCCAGAGCCCTGGTCTGGACTTCAATCTCTTAGAATAGATAAGAACAAAAAAAATGGAGTGGAAGTATGACTGATGATGTCCTGGGTTACTAAATACAGTAATGTAAAAATGTAACTAAAGCACAACAACAAAGGAATAAATTTATTTCTTATGGGTATATAGAGATGTATTTAGTGAGAGTAAAGAACAAATGTCAAATGTAAAAAATGTTACAAAGGGATCTTTTTTTCCCTTTCTTCTTTGGTTCTAGATGAGGACTCGAAATCAGTGA
>NW_012285198.1:0-1752 GCF_000151885.1 Dipodomys ordii | reverse complement strand
TCCAGCAGGCTTTTGAGTTTAGTTTTTGTCAGTCCTGGGGCTTGAACTCAGAGCATGAGATGTGTTCAGAGTTTCTTTCCTCAAGGCTGGTGCTCTAACACTTTGGGCAAAGTGCCACTTCTGGCTTTTTCTGTTATGTGGTACTGAAGAATTGAACCCAGGGCTTCATGCATGGTAAGCAAGCATTCTACAAATAAGCCACATTCCTAGCCCCCCAGTCCATGGTTTTATTGAAACTCTTAATTTCTAAAGAATCATCAAGATATAAAAGGGAAAACGAAGATGAAACAAGTCTTAAGCTGTAGGCTGGTGGTTTGAACCTGAAACTCTTGATTCTATGGAGAGTGAGAGCTGAAGGATATGGGTTACAAGCTAGCAGGAACAGCCTAGATTTTAAGAAATGATTTGGAAGATCACCAGCATAAATGACAGTAGAAGTCGGCTGCTGCTGGCTCAAGACTTCATATGTCTAGAGGTTGCATCTGAGAACCACCATTGGAGATCACTTCTGGCAGGAAATTGCATGAGGTTCGAAGACTCCAATAAAGATACAAAGGCAAGAAAAAAAAATTGAGACCATATCTCTGGGTTCATTTCATTATCTGACCATTTCTGCTTGTGTCAGAAATATATTAATTATTGCAATTAAGGGAAACTATGGGATGGGGTGGGGATGGGAGGAGGAGCCCTGGATGGGGGGGAAGAGATGGGAATGGATGGTAAGGGTAAACAAAGGAGGAGGCAACAATGCTTGATATACAATGTACTCATTACGTTGCCCATGTAATTGTAACCCCTATGTACGTTATTTTCACACACACACACACACAGACACACACACACACAGACACACACACACACACACACACAAGATACAAAGGCAAAAAGTAGGGATGTGGGCAAAAAGAGACGATGGCCAGAGCCCTGGTCTGGACTTCAGTCTCTTAGAATAGATAAGAACAAAAAAAATGGAGTGGAAGTATGACTGATGATGTCCTGGGTTACTAAATACAGTAATGTAAAAATGTAACTAAAGCACAACAACAAAGGAATAAATTTATTTCTTATGGGTATATAGAGATGTATTTAGTGAGAGTAAAGAACAAATGTCAAATGTAAAAAATGCTACAAAGGGATCTTTTTTTCCCTTTCTTCTTTGGTTCTAGATGAGGACTCGAAATCAGGACCTGACCATTTGGTTCATTGGCTATCAGTCTACCAATGAGGCCACACCTCCATCACCACATTCAAATGGTCTCAGCTTCTCATACTTCTGTTCAGCAGCATAGGCATCCTTTCGAGTGCTCACTGGGTTTGTACGTGACTTTCAAAGGACGGCTCCAGCTGCAGCCTCTTGAAGAGGTGGGGATCATTAGGGGCCCACTGCCAAATATCTTCTAAGCTGAGTAGGGTGCTTCTTGACTATGATCATGCTATAGAGGAAGCGAGGTGTGTGGATGATGGTAGGAAGGCAGATTAGACAGGGGGAAAAGAAACAACAAATTTTCCCTGTCAAATGACTCCAGGGCTTAAGCGACCATTATGTGGACCTACCTTCCAGCCACTGGGCCTCTGGACTGACCACTCTCAGCCATCGTTCCTCAGTTTGCACCGCCACAGCTGTCTGGAGGTTGGCTTCAGGATACCCAATTTTTCCCTGCTCTGTGCATGCTAATTGAGCTCCCCATGATTGCATGAGTTCCAAAGGTTGCAGTGACCATGCTGTAGCCCTTCGGGTTCAGCCACTGTTGA
>NW_012285197.1:0-1549 GCF_000151885.1 Dipodomys ordii | reverse complement strand
AGACCATATCTCTGGGTTCATTTCATTATCTGACCATTTCTGCTTGTGTCAGAATATATATTAATTATTGCAATTAAGGGAAACTATGGGATGGGGTGGGGATGGGAGGAGGAGCCCTGGATGGGGGGGAAGAGATGGGAATGGATGGTAAGGGTAAACAAAGGAGGAGGCAACAATGCTTGATATGCAATGTACTCATTACGTTGCCCATGTAATTGTAACCCCTATGTATGTTATTTTCACACACACACACACACACACACACACACACACACACACAAGATACAAAGGCAAAAAGTAGGGATGTGGGCAAAAAGAGACGATGGCCAGAGCCCTGGTCTGGACTTCAATCTCTTAGAATAGATAAGAACAAAAAAAATGGAGTGGAAGTATGACTGATGATGTCCTGGGTTACTAAATACAGTAATGTAAAAATGTAACTAAAGCACAACAACAAAGGAATAAATTTATTTCTTATGGGTATATAGAGATATATTTAGTGAGAGTAAAGAACAAATGTCAAATGTAAAAAATGCTACAAAGGGATCTTTTTTTCCCTTTCTTCTTTGGTTCTAGATGAGGACTCGAAATCAGGACCTGACCATTTGGTTCATTGGCTATCAGTCTACCAATGAGGCCACACCTCCATCACCACATTCAAATGGTCTCAGCTTCTCATACTTCTGTTCAGCAGCATAGGCATCCTTTCGAGTGCTCACTGGGTTTGTACGTGACTTTCAAAGGACGGCTCCAGCTGCAGCCTCTTGAAGAGGTGGGGATCATTAGGGGCCCACTGCCAAATATCTTCTAAGCTGAGTAGGGTGCTTCTTGACTATGATCATGCTATAGAGGAAGCGAGGTGTGTGGATGATGGTAGGAAGGCAGATTAGACAGGGGGAAAAGAAACAACAAATTTTCCCTGTCAAATGACTCCAGGGCTTAAGCGACCATTATGTGGACCTACCTTCCAGCCACTGGGCCTCTGGACTGACCACTCTCAGCCATCGTTCCTCAGTTTGCACCGCCACAGCTGTCTGGAGGTTGGCTTCAGGATACCCAATTTTTCCCTGCTCTGTGCATGCTAATTGAGCTCCCCATGATTGCATGAGTTCCAAAGGTTGCAGTGACCATGCTGTAGCCCTTCGGGTTTCAGCCACTGTTGCAGCCTCCCCTACTTTTACTGCTGCCTCCTATTTGGCTTCTCGCCCTCATCCCTGGCCTGTCAGTGCCAAAATGGTTCTCCAGGAGAACCCCTCCACCCATGTACCAAATGTACACTGGACTTCCAGTGACTCCTGGTGGTCAACAGGACCTACATGACCACAAGAAGAGCCTGACTATAAATGTTACACACAGACATAGAGAACTAGTACGATGGCTTGACATTCAAGGCCTCTGAAAATGGAGGTTTGACCCCCATAAAATTTGTTTCACTATGAATTTTATATTTTCACACTGAACAATGTATAATATCCTTGTGCTCTTTATGGCTTTGTCTATCTTTCAAAGAATATTCAAGCAGGAGCTGATACATGTCTCTGGTGATGGC
>NW_012285196.1:0-1703 GCF_000151885.1 Dipodomys ordii | reverse complement strand
TCGCCCCCTGTATCAAGGATTCCCTTTCGTTGCTGGAGGCTCCAGCAGGCTTTTTGGGTTTTGTTTTTGCCAGTCCTGGGGCTTGAACTCAGGGCATGAGATGTGTTCCTGAGTTTCTTTCCTCAAGGCTGGTGCTCTAACACTTTGGGCAAAGTGCCACTTCTGGCTTTTTCTGTTATGTGGTACTGAAGAATTGAACCCAGGGCTTCATGCATGGTAAGCAAGCATTCTACAAATAAGCCACATTCCTAGCCCCCCAGTCCATGGTTTTATTGAAACTCTTAATTTCTAAAGAATCATCAAGATATAAAAGGGAAAACGAAGATGAAACAAGTCTTAAGCTGTAGGCTGGTGGTTTGAACCTGAAACTCTTGATTCTATGGAGAGTGAGAGCTGAAGGATATGGGTTACAAGCTAGCAGGAACAGCCTAGATTTTAAGAAATGATTTGGAAGATCACCAGCATAAATGACAGTAGAAGTCGGCTGCTGCTGGCTCAAGACTTCATATGTCTAGAGGTTGCATCTGAGAACCACCATTGGAGATCACTTCTGGCAGGAAATTGCATGAGGTTCGAAGACTCCAATAAAGATACAAAGGCAAGAAAAAAAAATTGAGACCATATCTCTGGGTTCATTTCATTATCTGACCATTTCTGCTTGTGTCAGAAATATATTAATTATTGCAATTAAGGGAAACTATGGGATGGGGTGGGGATGGGAGGAGGAGCCCTGGATGGGGGGGAAGAGATGGGAATGGATGGTAAGGGTAAACAAAGGAGGAGGCAACAATGCTTGATATGCAATGTACTCATTACGTTGCCCATGTAATTGTAACCCCTATGTATGTTATTTTCACACACACACACACACACACACACACAAGATACAAAGGCAAAAAGTAGGGATGTGGGCAAAAAGAGACGATGGCCAGAGCCCTGGTCTGGACTTCAATCTCTTAGAATAGATAAGAACAAAAAAAAATGGAGTGGAAGTATGACTGATGATGTCCTGGGTTACTAAATACAGTAATGTAAAAATGTAACTAAAGCACAACAACAAAGGAATAAATTTATTTCTTATGGGTATATAGAGATGTACTTAGTGAGAGTAAAGAACAAATGTCAAATGTAAAAAATGCTACAAAGGGATCTTTTTTTCCCTTTCTTCTTTGGTTCTAGATGAGGACTCGAAATCAGGACCTGACCATTTGGTTCATTGGCTATCAGTGTACCAATGAGGCCACACCTCCATCACCACATTCAAATGGTCTCAGCTTCTCATACTTCTGTTCAGCAGCATAGGCATCCTTTCGAGTGCTCACTGGGTTTGTACGTGACTTTCAAAGGACGGCTCCAGCTGCAGCCTCTTGAAGAGGTGGGGATCATTAGGGGCCCACTGCCAAATATCTTCTAAGCTGAGTAGGGTGCTTCTTGACTATGATCATGCTATAGAGGAAGCGAGGTGTGTGGATGATGGTAGGAAGGCAGATTAGACAGGGGGAAAAGAAACAACAAATTTTCCCTGTAAAATGACTCCAGGGCTTAAGCGACCATTATGTGGACCTACCTTCCAGCCACTGGGCCTCTGGACTGACCACTCTCAGCCATCGTTCCTCAGTTTGCACCGCCACAGCTGTCTGGAGGTTGGCTTCAGGATACCCAATTTTTCCCTGCTCTGTGCATGCTAATTGAGCTCCCCATGA
>NW_012285195.1:0-7780 GCF_000151885.1 Dipodomys ordii | reverse complement strand
CAGAATTCCATTGTGTGTATATTCCATATTGTCTTGATCCATTCATCTACTGAGGGGCATCTGGGATGGTTCCACATCTTAGCTATAGATCATTAATTTTTTAAGTTTGTTTAGCCCATATGGTACATATTTGTGGCATATGGTCTTATATTTCAATGCTTGTGTACAATATGTACTGATTATGTTCTTATTACTTTGTATTAGGAACCTTCAAATTACTCTTTTGTAGTTATTTGTAAATGTTGACTATCTGGTTGTTATTATTGTTTTTAAATTATATTTTCTTAAAAGAATAGCTTTAGATAAAAGCAAAGTTGGAAAAATAACCCAGAGTTATAAGCACCCAGACTTTCCTGCCCAGGCTGGCACTGAACCGTGAGCCTCAGATCTCAGCCTCCTGAGTAGCTAGCATTATAGGTATGAGCCACTGGCACCTGACTAAAAGTTCCCATTTTTGGTAACAAATTAGTTTCTTTAAAAAAAATGTGTGTGTGTGTGTGAGAGAGAGAGAGGGGGGAAGGAGGGAGGGAGAGAGAGAGAGAGAGAATGAAATAGAGCATTGCTGCCAAAAAGTATTATTGAAGAATATAAAAATATTAATGGCTAATAAGGTAGTAATATATTTAAAGCACATGGAAGTGGTGGCATCACAGTTTCTCTTTTCTGAACCCACAGTGCCTTTGCCTCCCCAGAGTTCTCCTGATCTGTTTTGTTCTGCAGGAGACAGCATAACTAGCCAATGTTCCAGATGGCAGGCCGTGGCCACTGCCTCCAAACTTTCTCCACCACCTGATGAGCCTTGAAGAAATTGTGTGTCTCCAATTTGTCTTGTTTGAGCTTAATTTATTTTATCAGTGTGCATACTATTTCCTGCTCGTGAAAAGAAGTCTCAGTTACATATTCCCTGGAAAGGGTCAGAAAGAATGGGCTTATCACTGATTGCCTTCCAAAATCGCCAACATATTCCTGATAGATATTCACCCCACCCTGCACATGGAAGTCCACACACTCATTCTCCCTCATTGGAATGCATCTGTGATAACTTTAAATTCAGTGAGTATGCAGTGTAAGAACTCAATGTAATGCTTTGATGACCAAACGACTGAGCCACAGGTAATCACCCACATTTTCACCGTGTTAGCTATCTTTTTGATGAGAAAATAATCCTGCCACGTAAATGCAGATGACTTATACAAGATGTTTGCCAACAATTCTTGTTGTTATATTGCATTTCTCTTCCTCCTCCTGTCTCCTCTCCTCCTCCCCCAGTCTTTTCCCCTCTTCCTTCATTCCTCTCCTCTTCTACCTTCCTTTCTTCCCCTCCTCCTCTTTCTCCTGCTCTACCCTTCCTCCTCTATTTTTGTTTCCCTCCTCTCATCTCTTCCTCCTCCTTTTCCATTCTTCTCTTTCCTCATCTTTTTCAATTTCTTCTACTTCGTTATAGTCCTGGGGCTTGGACTTAGGGCCTGTGCTCACTAAGCTGATGCTCTGCTGCTTGCTACAAATCTCCAGTCTGCACTTCATTTCAATGACACTCTATTTCTGATTTTTTTAAAGTAGAAAACCCAGCAAAGACTTTTGATTCAGGATTTAATTCATTGTATATGTTCTACACCATAAATGTGTGATGCTTCATACATTGTGGCTAATAGGTTTTTATTATGTTTTGGGCTTCTAATGTGATCCTGTGTTATTCCCAAATTAATGAATTTGGTTACTTTGCATCTTGCGCAAGTACTTCCATATTGTTCCCAGTTTAATGAACTGATACTTTATAGTATCATCACAGTAACACTAATCCAAGGATTGCTAGGGATCAGAAGATTAAGTCCAAACAGGAAAATCTATGAGATATGAATCTCCAATTAACCACTAAAAAGCCAAAAGAAGACCTGTGGCTCAGTGGTTACTGCCATCCTTGCACAGAATAAGCAGATGACAGGACCCAAGGCCTGAGCTGAAGACCTGTAGTGGGTACATGTCTGGAGCTGACAGTAAAACTCAAAGGTCATCTTGACCCTTGTGCTCACTTGAAGGCACATGCAAGAAACTGGCTTACTTGAATAACACCAGGTGCCTAGGATTGCTTTGCTATGTCTGCAGAATTTGTTTTACTTTCAACCAGTTGACCTTGTCTTGTTTTTACTGTACTCTGTTTTTACCAAAATTTTTCTTATTTTTCTGGACTATAGTAACCTTATATTACCTCTTGACTTCTAACCGTATATATTAGGAAAAGTTAAAAATAAACGGTGCTGCAGTCTTGAAATGCAGACATCTCCACCCCATCCTTTGTCTTATGTCTTTTTTCCCCTCATCCTCGCCCCCTGTATCAGGATTCCCTTTCGTTGCTGGAGGCTCCAGCAGGCTTTTGGGTTTTGTTTTTGCCAGTCCTGGGGCTTGAACTCAGGGCATGAGATGTGTTCCTGAGTTTCTTTCCTCAAGGCTGGTGCTCTAACACTTTGGGCAAAGTGCCACTTCTGGCTTTTTCTGTTATGTGGTACTGAAGAATTGAACCCAGGGCTTCATGCATGGTAAGCAAGCATTCTACAAATAAGCCACATTCCTAGCCCCCCAGTCCATGGTTTTATTGAAACTCTTAATTTCTAAAGAATCATCAAGATATAAAAGGGAAAACGAAGATGAAACAAGTCTTAAGCTGTAGGCTGGTGGTTTGAACCTGAAACTCTTGATTCTATGGAGAGTGAGAGCTGAAGGATATGGGTTACAAGCTAGCAGGAACAGCCTAGATTTTAAGAAATGATTTGGAAGATCACCAGCATAAATGACAGTAGAAGTCGGCTGCTGCTGGCTCAAGACTTCATATGTCTAGAGGTTGCATCTGAGAACCACCATTGGAGATCACTTCTGGCAGGAAATTGCATGAGGTTCGAAGACTCCAATAAAGATACAAAGGCAAGAAAAAAAAAATTGAGACCATATCTCTGGGTTCATTTCATTATCTGACCATTTCTGCTTGTGTCAGAAATATATTAATTATTGCAATTAAGGGAAACTATGGGATGGGGTGGGGATGGGAGGAGGAGCCCTGGATGGGGGGGAAGAGATGGGAATGGATGGTAAGGGTAAACAAAGGAGGAGGCAACAATGCTTGATATGCAATGTACTCATTACGTTGCCCATGTAATTGTAACCCCTATGTATGTTATTTTCACACACACACACACACACACACACACAAGATACAAAGGCAAAAAGTAGGGATGTGGGCAAAAAGAGACGATGGCCAGAGCCCTGGTCTGGACTTCAGTCTCTTAGAATAGATAAGAACAAAAAAAATGGAGTGGAAGTATGACTGATGATGTCCTGGGTTACTAAATACAGTAATGTAAAAATGTAACTAAAGCACAACAACAAAGGAATAAATTTATTTCTTATGGGTATATAGAGATGTATTTAGTGAGAGTAAAGAACAAATGTCAAATGTAAAAAATGCTACAAAGGGATCTTTTTTTCCCTTTCTTCTTTGGTTCTAGATGAGGACTCGAAATCAGGACCTGACCATTTGGTTCATTGGCTATCAGTCTACCAATGAGGCCACACCTCCATCACCACATTCAAATGGTCTCAGCTTCTCATACTTCTGTTCAGCAGCATAGGCATCCTTTCGAGTGCTCACTGGGTTTGTACGTGACTTTCAAAGGACGGCTCCAGCTGCAGCCTCTTGAAGAGGTGGGGATCATTAGGGGCCCACTGCCAAATATCTTCTAAGCTGAGTAGGGTGCTTCTTGACTATGATCATGCTATAGAGGAAGCGAGGTGTGTGGATGATGGTAGGAAGGCAGATTAGACAGGGGGAAAAGAAACAACAAATTTTCCCTGTCAAATGACTCCAGGGCTTAAGCGACCATTATGTGGACCTACCTTCCAGCCACTGGGCCTCTGGACTGACCACTCTCAGCCATCGTTCCTCAGTTTGCACCGCCACAGCTGTCTGGAGGTTGGCTTCAGGATACCCAATTTTTCCCTGCTCTGTGCATGCTAATTGAGCTCCCCATGATTGCATGAGTTCCAAAGGTTGCAGTGACCATGCTGTAGCCCTTCGGGTTTCAGCCACTGTTGCAGCCTCCCCTACTTTTACTGCTGCCTCCTATTTGGCTTCTCGCCCTCATCCCTGGCCTGTCAGTGCCAAAATGGTTCTCCAGGAGAACCCCTCCACCCATGTACCAAATGTACACTGGACTTCCAGTGACTCCTGGTGGTCAACAGGACCTACATGACCACAAGAAGAGCCTGACTATAAATGTTACACACAGACATAGAGAACTAGTACGATGGCTTGACATTCAAGGCCTCTGAAAATGGAGGTTTGACCCCCATAAAATTTGTTTCACTATGAATTTTATATTTTCACACTGAACAATGTATAATATCCTTATGCTTCCTTTATTGGCTTTTGTCTTATTCTTTTCAAAGAATTATTCAAGCAGGAGCTGATACATGTCTCTGGTGATGGCACCAACGGACCCAAAAAGAAAAGGAAGTGGGACATAGAGTATCCATGCTTTCAATAAGAGTCCACCACAGGTCAGAAGTGCAAGTCTTAGGACACTGAGCACAGCTGCCACCCTCCGTCTCTGAAGCATGGCTCAAGTTTGGAGAAGGATTTCAGGACACCTGAAATATTGAATTATCTCCGAGACCAAAGAAACAACCACATCTAGTACATTGAGCTCACAAATATACCATGGAGTTCCAGTGAAAATGATCACTCAGATGAAGACAGGACACTGTTTAAAATGCAGAGAAACAATGGGAATGGCACTAGAATAGGCAATAATACTTTGTGTGCAGAAGATAAGGACAAGGGAGATGAATTGCAGTTGATTAGCTGGGAAATGGATAGTGAGAGAGAAGAAACTTAGTAAAGCCAACGAATGTGAAGATGGAGAGGGTGCCATGGAAATCTCAGATGGTGCGTCTCATGCAAGTAGTTTTTCTTTAGCAAGTGATGATAGGAAACCTGAGCTTTGTAAGGCAAGACCTGGCTTTATTGCCTAGCTGGACTACAATTGAAGATCTTCCTGCCTCAGGTTCCTGAGTTCTGGAATTACAGTTATGCCCTACCACAGTCCTGTTTGAAACAGTTACCTTTCATGCTAGATTATTATTGCTTTTTTTCACCTGTGACATTCATAAGCCTGACTTCGACATTTCTGGACCTTGCCATGAACATGTGACTGTTTGGATTATGAGGAAAGGATCATTCCAACAGCTTCACATACTGAAACACCTACCTTGGGTACCTGTCAACTCACTGCTCATCTGGCCTGTGTGGAGACTGTCCATTCTGCTCTGCTCCTTAAGAGTTCTGTCAGATGCTCATCTGTGTACCAGAAGAACACAACGGTGGAGGGTTTAAGATGGCAATGAGAAAGAAGAAATTTACTTCTATGAGACTTCTGTTAATTGCCTTATTTTGGTTGGTCATGTTTATCTTGCTCACAGATTACATTCTTTTTTATGGTATGATGGAGTAATACATTTATATTCTTAAGCATTTAAGTTACAGTTGTTTGTTTTCATTGAGACAAACTTCTGAGAAAGAACAAATAACCTCATGCTCATTTCCAGAAATGGATGTTTATGTTATCATATTCCCTTGTACGACAATAATTCTTGGTCTGGAAAGTCAGTAACTAGAAATAGATTAAAACTTTTAACAAGACACATTTATTTGTGATGTCAGTAGGCTTTGGATTTTTAGTCTCAAAAATGTGTGTGACTATGTTTAGTCTGGCCCACTGCAGTGAGAGCACCCTTCTTTCTAAGATATTAACAAGTGAATGGATTGCCTGACACACTTTTGGAGTTTTTTTTTCTTGCATACTATTAAACATTTCCTTAGAGGAAAAAAATATTACACTATTTCTGCTCTTAATAGAGTCCATTATATTTCAGTTAATTCATCTGTAAGCATTAGTAAACAACCCAGTGTATTTGCTTCTGGATTTAGTGGAGCATTGTAGCTGCCACAAATGAGGGAAACCATGCAGCCTGTGTTCTCTGAGTCTGGATTACTTCCCGTAATATAATACTTTCCCAGTCTTTCCACTTTGTTACAAAGAGTATTCTATCATGTTCTCCGATGGGTGAGTGGGATTTCTGTGTGTGTGTGTGTGTGTAACCTCATACATATATAACACATTGTATCAATCCATTCATCATTTAAGGTTTTTCTATTTATTGGAAAGTGAGAGACATGAGCCTTATCACCCTGTTTGTGGGCAGAGACATGAGCTCTTGGGGCAAAAGTCCTGAGCCTTGCTGTCCATTTTTTATGGCCTTAAGTGGCAACAGCCGAACAACTATTAATTTATTCATTTTTGTAAGTTCTGGGGCCTGAACTCAGTGCCAGTGCACACTAACACTTGAGCCACAGAAAAACTTCTGGCTTTTTTCTGGGTATGTGGTTACTGAGGAATCGATCCCACGGCCTCATGCACACTAGTCAAGCACTTTATCACTGGTCCACCTTCCCAGCCTAAGGTTTTATTTTTTAAACTAACATGTAAAAGAACCAACTAAGGGAAAAAAACAAATTGTTTAAATAGGGATACAGATGTACAAGATGTTTTGTCGAAAAACGAACTTTACAACTTTGGCTGGGGGGTGGTGAAGGGGAAGAGGAGGGGATGGGAAATAAAATAAACAACAACAAAAAAACCTGAAGGAAAAAAAGAACCAACTACATGAACAACTGTATTACAGGAAGCAAGCTCCTTGATTAGAACCATGACATCCTTGGCCAGAAACCTCGGACATCAGGCCTTTTCCATATATCTCCTGTGCAGTGAGCTTCCATCCACTGATCAATATTTCATTGGCCTGAAAGAAAGCAAAGTGATGTGATGTGAAACATGATGCAAGCAGACAGAGGGGGCCTCATTCCTCTATGTCAACATTGAGGATGGGTACTCACAAACCCCCGATCCTAGGGGGAGGGTGCTAGTAGACACCAAGTATGAATTGTGTGGGGTCATGATCCAATGGGCAGAAGGGCTGGGTGATTAAGAGAAAGACATAACCTCATTGATAATCACATGGACTCCAAAATATGAACTAAAAAAGGTCTACTTTGGTTTGAGGTTATTATTTTAACTTCCTTTATCTGCACTCTGTCCTCTAAAGCCAGCTCCCATGTGTGAACTCTTCATATGCAAGACAATGAGCCATTAGTAATGCCAAGTAATTGTTAATCTTATGGAAGTGAGCCAGGCATGGACTGGCTGTCTGGGGTTTCTTTTCCTCTCTGAGTTACGAAAAGTGACTTGTTTCTGAGACACAGTGCCTATGTTCAAATGGCTGAGGCTCTTCCTGCTGGATATTATCCTAGACATCACATTTCACCATGTGGATATAACTATAAGAGACAAAGCAGCTAGGACTTTGATGTTCCCAAAATTATTGCCAAGCTGAGTAAGTCTGACACATGACTTCGAATGATTGCATGAAGGAAGTGAACATTATTTTGTTTTTACAAGGTGTAATTGTGTATACATCAATGCAAGCTTATTCACATTACACTGACTTTAATTTTGTCCCAGGTTTTCATTTTGGTTCCAGAGGGAAGTGTCTAGATTTCACCATTCCAGCAATAGGCTCCCAGATGCTCATGCAGGGAGAGGAGGGGAGAATGGGTTGAAATGATGACTTCCTTCTGTGTTTCCCTGACAGTACTGAAAACCAGACCCAGGGCTTCTGGGCTTCAGGTAAACAAGCTGTGGATAGAGTCTCCCTTCTCAAGAGATGCAATTGA
>NW_012285194.1:0-1604 GCF_000151885.1 Dipodomys ordii | reverse complement strand
GTCCTGGGGCTTGAACTCAGGGCATGAGATGTGTTCCTGAGTTTCTCTCTCCTCAAGGCTGGTGCTCTAACACTTTGGGCAAAGTGCCACTTCTGGCTTTTTCTGTTATGTGGTACTGAAGAATTGAACCCAGGGCTTCATGCATGGTAAGCAAGCATTCTACAAATAAGCCACATTCCTAGCCCCCCAGTCCATGGTTTTATTGAAACTCTTAATTTCTAAAGAATCATCAAGATATAAAAGGGAAAACGAAGATGAAACAAGTCTTAAGCTGTAGGCTGGTGGTTTGAACCTGAAACTCTTGATTCTATGGAGAGTGAGAGCTGAAGGATATGGGTTACAAGCTAGCAGGAACAGCCTAGATTTTAAGAAATGATTTGGAAGATCACCAGCATAAATGACAGTAGAAGTCGGCTGCTGCTGGCTCAAGACTTCATATGTCTAGAGGTTGCATCTGAGAACCACCATTGGAGATCACTTCTGGCAGGAAATTGCATGAGGTTCGAAGACTCCAATAAAGATACAAAGGCAAGAAAAAAAATTGAGACCATATCTCTGGGTTCATTTCATTATCTGACCATTTCTGCTTGTGTCAGAAATATATTAATTATTGCAATTAAGGGAAACTATGGGATGGGGTGGGGATGGGAGGAGGAGCCCTGGATGGGGGGGAAGAGATGGGAATGGATGGTAAGGGTAAACAAAGGAGGAGGCAACAATGCTTGATATGCAATGTACTCATTACGTTGCCCATGTAATTGTAACCCCTATGTATGTTATTTTCACACACACACACACACACACACACACGATACAAAGGCAAAAAGTAGGGATGTGGGCAAAAAGAGACGATGGCCAGAGCCCTGGTCTGGACTTCAATCTCTTAGAATAGATAAGAACAAAAAAAATGGAGTGGAAGTATGACTGATGATGTCCTGGGTTACTAAATACAGTAATGTAAAAATGTAACTAAAGCACAACAACAAAGGAATAAATTTATTTCTTATGGGTATATAGAGATGTATTTAGTGAGAGTAAAGAACAAATGTCAAATGTAAAAAATGCTACAAAGGGATCTTTTTTTCCCTTTCTTCTTTGGTTCTAGATGAGGACTCGAAATCAGGACCTGACCATTTGGTTCATTGGCTATCAGTCTACCAATGAGGCCACACCTCCATCACCACATTCAAATGGTCTCAGCTTCTCATACTTCTGTTCAGCAGCATAGGCATCCTTTCGAGTGCTCACTGGGTTTGTACGTGACTTTCAAAGGACGGCTCCAGCTGCAGCCTCTTGAAGAGGTGGGGATCATTAGGGGCCCACTGCCAAATATCTTCTAAGCTGAGTAGGGTGCTTCTTGACTATGATCATGCTATAGAGGAAGCGAGGTGTGTGGATGATGGTAGGAAGGCAGATTAGACAGGGGGAAAAGAAACAACAAATTTTCCCTGTCAAATGACTCCAGGGCTTAAGCGACCATTATGTGGACCTACCTTCCAGCCACTGGGCCTCTGGACTGACCACTCTCAGCCATCGTTCCTCAGTTTGCACCGCCACAGCTGTCTGGAGGTTGGCTTCAGGATACCCAATTTTTCCCTGCTCTG
>NW_012285192.1:0-2829 GCF_000151885.1 Dipodomys ordii | reverse complement strand
CAACTAAGCTGATGCTCTGCTGCTTGCTACAAATCTCCAGTCTGCACTTCATTTCAATGACACTCTATTTCTGATTTTTTTAAAGTAGAAAACCCAGCAAAGACTTTTGATTCAGGATTTAATTCATTGTATATGTTCTACACCATAAATGTGTGATGCTTCATACATTGTGGCTAATAGGTTTTTATTATGTTTTGGGCTTCTAATGTGATCCTGTGTTATTCCCAAATTAATGAATTTGGTTACTTTGCATCTTGCACAAGTACTTCCATATTGTTCCCAGTTTAATGAACTGATACTTTATAGTATCATCACAGTAACACTAATCCAAGGATTGCTAGGGATCAGAAGATTAAGTCCAAACAGGAAAATCTATGAGATATGAATCTCCAATTAACCACTAAAAAGCCAAAAGAAGACCTGTGGCTCAGTGGTTACTGCCATCCTTGCACAGAATAAGCAGATGACAGGACCCAAGGCCTGAGCTGAAGACCTGTAGTGGGTACATGTCTGGAGCTGACAGTAAAACTCAAAGGTCATCTTGACCCTTGTGCTCACTTGAAGGCACATGCAAGAAACTGGCTTACTTGAATAACACCAGGTGCCTAGGATTGCTTTGCTATGTCTGCAGAGTTTGTTTTACTTTCAACCAGTTGACCTTGTCTTGTTTTTACTGTACTCTGTTTTTACCAAAATTTTTCTTATTTTTCTGGACTATAGTAACCTTATATTACCTCTTGACTTCTAACCGTATATATTAGGAAAAGTTAAAAATAAACGGTGCTGCAGTCTTGAAATGCAGACATCTCCACCCCATCCTTTGTCTTATGTCTTTTTTCCCCTCATCCTCGCCCCCTGTATCAGGATTCCCTTTCGTTGCTGGAGGCTCCAGCAGGCTTTTGGGTTTGTTTTTGCCAGTCCTGGGGCTTGAACTCAGGGCATGAGATGTGTTCTGAGTTTCTTTCCTCAAGGCTGGTGCTCTAACACTTTGGGCAAAGTGCCACTTCTGGCTTTTTCTGTTATGTGGTACTGAAGAATTGAACCCAGGGCTTCATGCATGGTAAGCAAGCATTCTACAAATAAGCCACATTCCTAGCCCCCCAGTCCATGGTTTTATTGAAACTCTTAATTTCTAAAGAATCATCAAGATATAAAAGGGAAAACAAAGATGAAACAAGTCTTAAGCTGTAGGCTGGTGGTTTGAACCTGAAACTCTTGATTCTATGGAGAGTGAGAGCTGAAGGATATGGGTTACAAGCTAGCAGGAACAGCCTAGATTTTAAGAAATGATTTGGAAGATCACTAGCATAAATGACAGTAGAAGTCGGCTGCTGCTGGCTCAAGACTTCATATGTCTAGAGGTTGCATCTGAGAACCACCATTGGAGATCACTTCTGGCAGGAAATTGCATGAGGTTCGAAGACTCCAATAAAGATACAAAGGCAAGAAAAAAAATTGAGACCATATCTCTGGGTTCATTTCATTATCTGACCATTTCTGCTTGTGTCAGAAATATATTAATTATTGCAAATAAGGGAAACTATGGGATGGGGTGGGGATGGGAGGAGGAGCCCTGGATGGGGGGGAAGAGATGGGAATGGATGGTAAGGGTAAACAAAGGAGGAGGCAACAATGCTTGATATGCAATGTACTCATTACGTTGCCCATGTAATTGTAACCCCTATGTACGTTATTTTCACACACACACACACAGACACACACACACAGACACACACACACACACACACACACACAAGATACAAAGGCAAAAAGTAGGGATGTGGGCAAAAAGAGACGATGGCCAGAGCCCTGGTCTGGACTTCAATCTCTTAGAATAGACAAGAACAAAAAAAAATGAAGTGGAAGTATGACTGGGTTACTAAATACAGTAATGTAAAAATGTAACTAAAGCACAACAACAAAGGAATAAATTTATTTCTTATGGGTATATAGAGATGTATTTAGTGAGAGTACAGAACAAATGTCAAATGTAAAAAATGCTACAAAGGGATCTTTTTTTCCCTTTCTTCTTTGGTTCTAGATGAGGACTCGAAATCAGGACCTGACCATTTGGTTCATTGGCTATCAGTCTACCAATGAGGCCACACCTCCATCACCACATTCAAATGGTCTCAGCTTCTCATACTTCTGTTCAGCAGCATAGGCATCCTTTCGAGTGCTCACTGGGTTTGTACGTGACTTTCAAAGGACGGCTCCAGCTGCAGCCTCTTGAAAAGGTGGGGATCATTAGGGGCCCATTGCCAAATATCTTCTAAGCTGAGTAGGGTGCTTCTTGACTATGATCATGCTATAGAGGAAGCGAGGTGTTTGGATGATGGTAGGAAGGCAGATTAGACAGGGGGAAAAGAAACAACAAATTTTCCCTGTCAAATGACTCCAGGGCTTAAGCGACCATTATGTGGAACTACCTTCCAGCCACTGGGCCTCTGGACTGACCACTCTCAGCCATCGTTCCTCAGTTTGCACCGCCACAGCTGTCTGGAGGTTGGCTTCAGGATACCCAATTTTTCCCTGCTCTGTGCATGCTAATTGAGCTCCCCATGATTGCATGAGTTCCAAAGGTTGCAGTGACCATGCTGTAGCCCTTCGGGTTTCAGCCACTGTTGCAGCCTCCCCTACTTTTACTGCTGCCTCCTATTTGGCTTCTCGCCCTCATCCCTGGCCTGTCAGTGCCAAAATGGTTCTCCAGGAGAACCCCTCCACCCATGTACCAAATGTACACTGGACTTCCAGTGACTCCTGGTGGTCAACAGGACCTACATGACCACAAGAAGAGCCTGACTATAAATGTTACACACAGACATAGTG
>NW_012285191.1:0-2273 GCF_000151885.1 Dipodomys ordii | reverse complement strand
ATTAGGAAAAGTTAAAAATAAACGGTGCTGCAGTCTGAAATGCAGACATCTCCACGCCATCCTTTGTCTTATGTCTTTTTCCCCTCATCCTCGCCCCTGTATCAGGATTCCCTTCGTTGATGGAGGCTCCAGCAGGCTTTGGGTTTTGTTTTGCCAGTCCTGGGGCTTGAACTCAGGGCATGAGATGTGTTCTGAGTTTCTTCCTCAAGGCTGGTGCTCTAACACTTTGGGCAAAGTGCCACTTCTGGCTTTTTCTGTTATGTGGTACTGAAGAATTGAACCCAGGGCTTCATGCATGGTAAGCAAGCATTCTACAAATAAGCCACATTCCTAGCCCCCCAGTCCATGGTTTTATTGAAACTCTTAATTTCTAAAGAATCATCAAGATATAAAAGGGAAAACGAAGATGAAACAAGTCTTAAGCTGTAGGCTGGTGGTTTGAACCTGAAACTCTTGATTCTATGGAGAGTGAGAGCTGAAGGATATGGGTTACAAGCTAGCAGGAACAGCCTAGATTTTAAGAAATGATTTGGAAGATCACCAGCATAAATGACAGTAGAAGTCGGCTGCTGCTGGCTCAAGACTTCATATGTCTAGAGGTTGCATCTGAGAACCACCATTGGAGATCACTTCTGGCAGGAAATTGCATGAGGTTCGAAGACTCCAATAAAGATACAAAGGCAAGAAAAAAAATTGAGACCATATCTCTGGGTTCATTTCATTATCTGACCATTTCTGCTTGTGTCAGAAATATATTAATTATTGCAATTAAGGGAAACTATGGGATGGGGTGGGGATGGGAGGAGGAGCCCTGGATGGGGGGGAAGAGATGGGAATGGATGGTAAGGGTAAACAAAGGAGGAGGCAACAATGCTTGATATGCAATGTACTCATTACGTTGCCCATGTAATTGTAACCCCTATGTACGTTATTTTCACACACACACACACACAGACACACACACACACACACACACAAGATACAAAGGCAAAAAGTAGGGATGTGGGCAAAAAGAGACGATGGCCAGAGCCCTGGTCTGGACTTCAATCTCTTAGAATAGATAAGAACAAAAAAAATGGAGTGGAAGTATGACTGATGATGTCCTGGGTTACTAAATACAGTAATGTAAAAATGTAACTAAAGCACAACAACAAAGGAATAAATTTATTTCTTATGGGTATATAGAGATGTATTTAGTGAGAGTACAGAACAAATGTCAAATGTAAAAAATGCTACAAAGGGATCTTTTTTCCCCTTTCTTCTTTGGTTCTAGATGAGGACTCGAAATCAGGACCTGACCATTTGGTTCATTGGCTATCAGTCTACCAATGAGGCCACACCTCCATCACCACATTCAAATGGTCTCAGCTTCTCATAGTTCTGTTCAGCAGCATAGGCATCCTTTCGAGTGCTCACTGGGTTTGTACGTGACTTTCAAAGGACGGCTCCAGCTGCAGCCTCTTGAAGAGGTGGGGATCATTAGGGGCCCACTGCCAAATATCTTCTAAGCTGAGTAGGGTGCTTCTTGACTATGATCATGCTATAGAGGAAGCGAGGTGTGTGGATGATGGTAGGAAGGCAGATTAGACAGGGGGAAAAGAAACAACAAATTTTCCCTGTCAAATGACTCCAGGGCTTAAGCGACCATTATGTGGACCTACCTTCCAGCCACTGGGCCTCTGGACTGACCACTCTCAGCCATCGTTCCTCAGTTTGCACCGCCACAGCTGTCTGGAGGTTGGCTTCAGGATACCCAATTTTTCCCTGCTCTGTGCATGCTAATTGAGCTCCCCATGATTGCATGAGTTCCAAAGGTTGCAGTGACCATGCTGTAGCCCTTCGGGTTTCAGCCACTGTTGCAGCCTCCCCTACTTTTACTGCTGCCTCCTATTTGGCTTCTCGCCCTCATCCCTGGCCTGTCAGTGCCAAAATGGTTCTCCAGGAGAACCCCTCCACCCATGTACCAAATGTACACTGGACTTCCAGTGACTCCTGGTGGTCAACAGGACCTACATGACCACAAGAAGAGCCTGACTATAAATGTTACACACAGACATAGAGAACTAGTACGATGGCTTGACATTCAAGGCCTCTGAAAATGGAGGTTTGACCCCCATAAAATTTGTTTCACTATGAATTTTATATTTTCACACTGAACAATGTATAATATCCTTGTGCTTCCTTTATTGGCTTTTGTCTTATTCTTTTCAAAGAATTATTCAAGCAGGAGCTGATACATGTCTCTGGTGATGGCACCAACGGACCCAAAATGA
>NW_012285190.1:0-3045 GCF_000151885.1 Dipodomys ordii | reverse complement strand
TCAAGACATCTCCACCCCATCCTTTGTCTTATGTCTTTTTTCCCCTCATCCTCGCCCCCTGTATCAGGATTCCCTTTCGTTGCTGGAGGCTCCAGCAGGCTTTTGGGTTTTGTTTTTGCCAGTCCTGGGGCTTGAACTCAGGGCATGAGATGTGTTCCTGAGTTTCTTTCCTCAAGGCTGGTGCTCTAACACTTTGGGCAAAGTGCCACTTCTGGCTTTTTCTGTTATGTGGTACTGAAGAATTGAACCCAGGGCTTCATGCATGGTAAGCAAGCATTCTACAAATAAGCCACATTCCTAGCCCCCCAGTCCATGATTTTATTGAAACTCTTAATTTCTAAAGAATCATCAAGATATAAAAGGGAAAACGAAGATGAAACAAGTCTTAAGCTGTAGGCTGGTGGTTTGAACCTGAAACTCTTGATTCTATGGAGAGTGAGAGCTGAAGGATATGGGTTACAAGCTAGCAGGAACAGCCTAGATTTTAAGAAATGATTTGGAAGATCACCAGCATAAATGACAGTAGAAGTCGGCTGCTGCTGGCTCAAGACTTCATATGTCTAGAGGTTGCATCTGAGAACCACCATTGGAGATCACTTCTGGCAGGAAATTGCATGAGGTTCGAAGACTCCAATAAAGATACAAAGGCAAGAAAAAAAAATTGAGACCATATCTCTGGGTTCATTTCATTATCTGACCATTTCTGCTTGTGTCAGAAATATATTAATTATTGCAATTAAGGGAAACTATGGGATGGGGTGGGGATGGGAGGAGGAGCCCTGGATGGGGGGGAAGAGATGGGAATGGATGGTAAGGGTAAACAAAGGAGGAGGCAACAATGCTTGATATGCAATGTACTCATTACGTTGCCCATGTAATTGTAACCCCTATGTACAGACACACACACACACACACACACAAGATACAAAGGCAAAATGTAGGGATGTGGGCAAAAAGAGACGATGGCCAGAGCCATGGCCAGAGCCCTGGTCTGGACTTCAATCTCTTAGAATAGATAAGAACAAAAAAAATGGAGTGGAAGTATGACTGATGATGTACAGTAATGTAAAAATGTAACTAAAGCACAACAACAAAGGAATAAATTTATTTCTTATGGGTATATAGAGATGTATTTAGTGAGAGTACAGAACAAATGTCAATTGCAAAAATGCTACAAAGGGATCTTTTTTTCCCTTTCTTCTTTGGTTCTAGATGAGGACTCGAAATCAGGATCTGACCATTTGGTTCATTGGCTATCAGTCTACCAATGAGGCCACACCTCCATCACCACATTCAAATGGTCTCAGCTTCTCATACTTCTGTTCAGCAGCATAGGCATCCTTTCGAGTGCTCACTGGGTTTGTACGTGACTTTCAAAGGACGGCTCCAGCTGCATCCTCTTGAAAAGGTGGGGACATTAGGGGCCCACTGCCAAATATCTTCTAAGCTGAGTAGGGTGCTTCTTGACTATGATCATGCTATAGAGGAAGCGAGGTGTGTGGATGATGGTTGGAAGGCAGATTAGACAGGGGGAAAAGAAACAACAAATTTTCCCTGTCAAATGACTCCAGGGCTTAAGCGACCATTATGTGGACCTACCTTCCAGCCACTGGGCCTCTGGACTGACCACTCTCAGCCATCGTTCCTCAGTTTGCACCGCCACAGCTGTCTGGAGGTTGGCTTCAGGATACCCAATTTTTCCCTGCTCTGTGCATGCTAATTGAGTTCCCCATGATTGCATGAGTTCCAAAGGTTGCTGTGACCATGATGTAGCCCTTCGGGTTTCAGCCACTGTTGCAGCCTCCCCTACTTTTACTGCTGCCTCCTATTTGGCTTCTCGCCCTCATCCCTGGCCTGTCAGTGCCAAAATGGTTCTCCAGGAGAACCCCTCCAACCATGTACCAAATGTACACTGGACTTCCAGTGACCCCTGGTGGTCAACAGGACCTACATGACCACAAGAAGAGCCTGACTATAAATGTTACACACAGACATAGAGAACTAGTACGATGGCTTGACATTCAAGGCCTCTGAAAATGGAGGTTTGACCCCCATAAAATTTGTTTCACTATGAATTTTATATTTTCACACTGAACAATGTATAATATCCTTGTGCTTCCTTTATTGGCTTTTGTCTTATTCTTTTCAAAGAATTATTCAAGCAGGAGCTGATACATGTCTCTGGTGATGGCACCAACGGACCCAAAAAGAAAAGGAAGTGGGACATAGAGTATCCATGCTTTCAATAAGAGTCCACCACAGGTCAGAAGTGCAAGTCTTAGGACACTGAGCACAGCTGCCACCCTCCGTCTCTGAAGCATGGCTCAAGTTTGGAGAAGGATTTCAGGACACCTGAAATATTGAATTATCTCCGAGACCAAAGAAACAACCACATCTAGTACATTGAGCTCACAAATATACCATGGAGTTCCAGTGAAAATGATCACTCAGATGAAGACAGGACACTGTTTAAAATGCAGAGAAACAATGAGAATGGCACTAGAATAGGCAATAATACTTTGTGTGCAGAAGATAAGGACAAGGGAGATGAATTGCAGTTGATTAGCTGGGAAATGGATAGTGAGAGAGAAGAAACTTAGTAAAGCCAACGAATGTGAAGATGGAGAGGGTGCCATGGAAATCTCAGATGGTGCGTCTCATGCAAGTAGTTTTTCTTTAGCAAGTGATGATAGGAAACCTGAGCTTTGTAAGGCAAGACCTGGCTTTATTGCCTAGCTGGACTAAAATTGAAGATCTTCCTGCCTCAGGTTCCTGAGTTCTGGAATTACAGTTATGCCCTACCACAGTCCTGTTTGAAACAGTTACCTTTCATGCTAGATTATTATTGCTTTTTTTCACCTGTGACCTTCATAAGCCTGACTTCGACATTTCTGGACCTTGCCATGAACATGTGACTGTTTGGATTATGAGGAAAGGATCATTCCAACAGCTTCACATACTGAAACACCTACCTTGGGTACCTGTCAACTCACTGCTCATCTGGCCTGTGTGGAGACTGTCCATTCTGCTCTGCTCCTTAAGTGA
>NW_012285189.1:0-2636 GCF_000151885.1 Dipodomys ordii | reverse complement strand
CTTTGGGCAAAGTGCCACTTCTGGCTTTTTCTGTTATGTGGTACTGAAGAATTGAACCCAGGGCTTCATGCATGGTAAGCAAGCATTCTACAAATAAGCCACATTCCTAGCCCCCGAGTCCATGGTTTTATTGAAACTCTTAATTTCTAAAGAATCATCAAGATATAAAAGGGAAAACGAAGATGAAACAAGTCTTAAGCTGTAGGCTGGTGGTTTGAACCTGAAACTCTTGATTCTATGGAGAGTGAGAGCTGAAGGATATGGGTTACAAGCTAGCAGGAACAGCCTAGATTTTAAGAAATGATTTGGAAGATCACCAGCATAAATGACAGTAGAAGTCGGCTGCTGCTGGCTCAAGACTTCATATGTCTAGAGGTTGCATCTGAGAACCACCATTGGAGATCACTTCTGGCAGGAAATTGCATGAGGTTCGAAGACTCCAATAAAGATACAAAGGCAAGAAAAAAAAATTGAGACCATATCTCTGGGTTCATTTCATTATCTGACCATTTCTGCTTGTGTCAGAAATATATTAATTATTGCAATTAAGGGAAACTATGGGATGGGGTGGGGATGGGAGGAGGAGCCCTGGATGGGGGGGAAGAGATGGGAATGGATGGTAAGGGTAAACAAAGGAGGAGGCAACAATGCTTGATATGCAATGTACTCATTACGTTGCCCATGTAATTGTAACCCCTATGTATGTTATTTTCACACACACACACACACACACACACACACACACACACAAGATACAAAGGCAAAAAGTAGGGATGTGGGCAAAAAGAGACGATGGCCAGAGCCCTGGTCTGGACTTCAATCTCTTAGAATAGATAAGAACAAAAAAAATGGAGTGGAAGTATGACTGATGATGTCCTGGGTTACTAAATACAGTAATGTAAAAATGTAACTAAAGCACAACAACAAAGGAATAAATTTATTTCTTATGGGTATATAGAGATGTATTTAGTGAGAGTAAAGAACAAATGTCAAATGTAAAAAATGCTACAAAGGGATCTTTTTTTCCCTTTCTTCTTTGGTTCTAGATGAGGACTCGAAATCAGGACCTGACCATTTGGTTCATTGGCTATCAGTCTACCAATGAGGCCACACCTCCATCACCACATTCAAATGGTCTCAGCTTCTCATACTTCTGTTCAGCAGCATAGGCATCCTTTCGAGTGCTCACTGGGTTTGTACGTGACTTTCAAAGGACGGCTCCAGCTGCAGCCTCTTGAAGAGGTGGGGATCATTAGGGGCCCACTGCCAAATATCTTCTAAGCTGAGTAGGGTGCTTCTTGACTATGATCATGCTATAGAGGAAGCGAGGTGTGTGGATGATGGTAGGAAGGCAGATTAGACAGGGGGAAAAGAAACAACAAATTTTCCCTGTCAAATGACTCCAGGGCTTAAGCGACCATTATGTGGACCTACCTTCCAGCCACTGGGCCTCTGGACTGACCACTCTCAGCCATCGTTCCTCAGTTTGCACCGCCACAGCTGTCTGGAGGTTGGCTTCAGGATACCCAATTTTTCCCTGCTCTGTGCATGCTAATTGAGCTCCCCATGATTGCATGAGTTCCAAAGGTTGCAGTGACCATGCTGTAGCCCTTCGGGTTTCAGCCACTGTTGCAGCCTCCCCTACTTTTACTGCTGCCTCCTATTTGGCTTCTCGCCCTCATCCCTGGCCTGTCAGTGCCAAAATGGTTCTCCAGGAGAACCCCTCCATCCATGTACCAAATGTACATTGGACTTCCAGTGACTCCTGGTGGTCAACAGGACCTACATGACCACAAGAAGAGCCTGACTATAAATGTTACACACAGACATAGAGAACTAGTACGATGGCTTGACATTCAAGGCCTCTGAAAATGGAGGTTTGACCCCCATAAAATTTGTTTCACTATGAATTTTATATTTTCACACTGAACAATGTATAATATCCTTATGCTTCCTTTATTGGCTTTTGTCTTATTCTTTTCAAAGAATTATTCAAGCAGGAGCTGATACATGTCTCTGGTGATGGCACTAACAGACCCAAAAAGAAAAGGAAGTGGGACATAGAGTATCCATGCTTTCAATAAGAGTCCACCACAGGTCAGAAGTGCAAGTCTTAGGACACTGAGCACAGCTGCCACCCTCCGTCTCTGAAGCATGGCTCAAGTTTGGAGAAGGATTTCAGGACACCTGAAATATTGAATTATCTCCGAGACCAAAGAAATAACCACATCTAGTACATTGAGCTCACAAATATACCATGGAGTTCCAGTGAAAATGATCACTCAGATGAAGACAGGACACTGTTTAAAATGCAGAGAAACAATGGGAATGGCACTAGAATAGGCAATAATACTTTGTGTGCAGAAGATAAGGACAAGGGAGATGAATTGCAGTTGATTAGCTGGGAAATGGATAGTGAGAGAGAAGAAACTTAGTAAAGCCAACGAATGTGAAGATGGAGAGGGTGCCATGGAAATCTCAGATGGTGCGTCTCATGCAAGTAGTTTTTCTTTAGCAAGTGATGATAGGAAACCTGAGCTTTGTAAGGCAAGACCTGGCTTTATTGCCTAGCTGGACTAAAATTGAAGATCTTCCTGCCTCAGGTTCCTGAGTTCTGGAATTACAGTTATGCCCTA
>NW_012285188.1:0-2306 GCF_000151885.1 Dipodomys ordii | reverse complement strand
AAATGATTTGGAAGATCACCAGCATAAATGACAGTAGAAGTCGGCTGCTGCTGGCTCAAGACTTCATATGTCTAGAGGTTGCATCTGAGAACCACCATTGGAGATCACTTCTGGCAGGAAATTGCATGAGGTTCGAAGACTCCAATATAGATACAAAGGCAAGAAAAAAAATTGAGACCATATCTCTGGGTTCATTTCATTATCTGACCATTTCTGCTTGTGTCAGAAATATATTAATTATTGCAAATAAGGGAAACTATGGGATGGGGTGGGGATGGGAGGAGGAGCCCTGGATGGGGGGGAAGAGATGGGAATGGATGGTAAGGGTAAACAAAGGAGGAGGCAACAATGCTTGATATGCAATGTACTCATTACGTTGCCCATGTAATTGTAACCCCTATGTACGTTATTTTCACACACACACACACAGACACACAAACACACACACACACACACACACACACACACACAAGATACAAAGGCAAAAAGTAGGGATGTGGGCAAAAAGAGACGATGGCCAGAGCCCTGGTCTGGACTTCAATCTCTTAGAATAGATAAGAACAAAAAAAATGGAGTGGAAGTATGACTGATGATGTCCTGGGTTACTAAATACAGTAATGTAAAAATGTAACTAAAGCACAACAACAAAGGAATAAATTTATTTCTTATGGGTATATAGAGATGTATTTAGTGAGAGTACAGAACAAATGTCAAATGTAAAAAATGCTACAAAGGGATCTTTTTTTCCCTTTCTACTTTGGTTCTAGATGAGGACTCGAAATCAGGACCTGACCATTTGGTTCATTGGCTATCAGTCTACCAATGAGGCCACACCTCCATCACCACATTCAAATGGTCTCAGCTTCTCATACTTCTGTTCAGCAGCATAGGCATCCTTTCGAGTGCTCACTGGGTTTGTACGTGACTTTCAAAGGACGGCTCCAGCTGCAGCCTCTTGAAAAGGTGGGGATCATTAGGGGCCCACTGCCAAATATCTTCTAAGCTGAGTAGGGTGCTTCTTGACTATGATCATGCTATAGAGGAAGCGAGGTGTGTGGATGATGGTTGGAAGGCAGATTAGACAGGGGGAAAAGAAACAACAAATTTTCCCTGTCAAATGACTCCAGGGCTTAAGCGACCATTATGTGGACCTACCTTCCAGCCACTGGGCCTCTGGACTGACCACTCTCAGCCATCGTTCCTCAGTTTGCACCGCCACAGCTGTCTGGAGGTTGGCTTCAGGATACCCAATTTTTCCCTGCTCTGTGCATGCTAATTGAGCTCCCCATGATTGCATGAGTTCCAAAGGTTGCAGTGACCATGATGTAGCCCTTCGGGTTTCAGCCACTGTTGCAGCCTCCCCTACTTTTACTGCTGCCTCCTATTTGGCTTCTCGCCCTCATCCCTGGCCTGTCAGTGCCAAAATGGTTCTCCAGGAGAACCCCTCCACCCATGTACCAAATGTACACTGGACTTCCAGTGACTCCTGGTGGTCAACAGGACCTACATGACCACAAGAAGAGCCTGACTATAAATGTTACACACAGACATAGAGAACTAGTACGATGGCTTGACATTCAAGGCCTCTGAAAATGGAGGTTTGACCCCCATAAAATTTGTTTCACTATGAATTTTATATTTTCACACTGAACAATGTATAATATCCTTGTGCTTCCTTTATTGGCTTTTGTCTTATTCTTTTCAAAGAATTATTCAAGCAGGAGCTGATACATGTCTCTGGTGATGGCACCAACGGACCCAAAAAGAAAAGGAAGTGGGACATAGAGTATCCATGCTTTCAATAAGAGTCCACCACAGGTCAGAAGTGCAAGTCTTAGGACACTGAGCACAGCTGCCACCCTCCGTCTCTGAAGCATGGCTCAAGTTTGGAGAAGGATTTCAGGACACCTGAAATATTGAATTATCTCCGAGACCAAAGAAACAACCACATCTAGTACATTGAGCTCACAAATATACCATGGAGTTCCAGTGAAAATGATCACTCAGATGAAGACAGGACACTGTTTAAAATGCAGAGAAACAATGGGAATGGCACTAGAATAGGCAATAATACTTTGTGTGCAGAAGATAAGGACAAGGGAGATGAATTGCAGTTGATTAGCTGGGAAATGGATAGTGAGAGAGAAGAAACTTAGTAAAGCCAACGAATGTGAAGATGGAGAGGGTGCCATGGAAATCTCAGATGGTGCGTCTCATGCAAGTAGTTTTTCTTTAGCAAGTGATGATAGGAAACCTGAGCTTTGTAAGGCAAGACCTGGCTTTATTGCCTAGCTGGACTAAAATTG
>NW_012285187.1:0-2585 GCF_000151885.1 Dipodomys ordii | reverse complement strand
TGCATGCTAATTGAGCTCCCCATGATTGCATGAGTTCCAAAGGTTGCAGTGACCATGCTGTAGCCCTCCGGGTTTCAGCCACTGTTGCAACCTCCCCTACTTTTACTGCTGCCTCCTATTTGGCTTCTCGCCCTCATCCCTGGCCTGTCAGTGCCAAAATGGTTCTCCAGGAGAACCCCTCCACCCATGTACCAAATGTACACTGGACTTCCAGTGACTCCTGGTGGTCCACAGGACCTACATGACCACAAGAAGAGCCTGACTATAAATGTTACACACAGACATAGAGAACTAGTACGATGGCTTGACATTCAAGGCCTCTGAAAATGGAGGTTTGACCCCCATAAAATTTGTTTCACTATGAATTTTATATTTTCACACTGAACAATGTATAATATCCTTGTGCTTCCTTTATTGGCTTTTGTCTTATTCTTTTCAAAGAATTATTCAAGCAGGAGCTGATACATGTCTCTGGTGATGGCACCAACGGACCCAAAAAGAAAAGGAAGTGGGACATAGAGTATCCATGCTTTCAATAAGAGTCCACCACAGGTCAGAAGTGCAAGTCTTAGGACACTGAGCACAGCTGCCACCCTCCGTCTCTGAAGCATGGCTCAAGTTTGGAGAAGGATTTCAGGACACCTGAAATATTGAATTATCTCCGAGACCAAAGAAACAACCACATCTAGTATATTGAGCTCACAAATATACCATGGAGTTCCAGTGAAAATGATCACTCAGATGAAGACAGGACACTGTTTAAAATGCAGAGAAACAATGGGAATGGCACTAGAATAGGCAATAATACTTTGTGTGCAGAAGATAAGGACAAGGGAGATGAATTGCAGTTGATTAGCTGGGAAATGGATAGTGAGAGAGAAGAAACTTAGTAAAGCCAACGAATGTGAAGATGGAGAGGGTGCCATGGAAATCTCAGATGGTGCGTCTCATGCAAGTAGTTTTTCTTTAGCAAGTGATGATAGGAAACCTGAGCTTTGTAAGGCAAGACCTGGCTTTATTGCCTAGCTGGACTAAAATTGAAGATCTTCCTGCCTCAGGTTCCTGAGTTCTGGAATTACAATTATGCCCTACCACAGTCCTGTTTGAAACAGTTACCTTTCATGCTAGATTATTATTGCTTTTTTTCACCTGTGACCTTCATAAGCCTGACTTCGACATTTCTGGACCTTGCCATGAACATGTGACTGTTTGGATTATGAGGAAAGGATCATTCAAACAGCTTCACATACTGAAACACCTACCTTGGGTACCTGTCAACTCACTGCTCATCTGGCCTGTGTGGAGACTGTCCATTCTGCTCTGCTCCTTAAGAGTTCTGTCAGATGCTCATCTGTGTACCAGAAGAACACAACGGTGGAGGGTTTAAGATGGCAATGAGAAAGAAGAAATTTACTTCTATGAGACTTCTGTTAATTGCCTTATTTTGGTTGGTCATGTTTATCTTGCTCACAGATTACATTCTTTTTTATGGTATGATGGAGTAATACATTTATATTCTTCAGCATTTAAGTTACAGTTGTTTGTTTTCATTGAGACAAACTTCTGAGAAAGAAGAAATAACCTCATGCTCATTTCCAGAAATGGATGTTTATGTTATCATATTCCCTTGTACGACAATAATTCTTGGTCTGGAAAGTCAGTAAATAGAAATAGATTAAAACTTTTAACAAGACACATTTATTTGTGATGTCAGTAGGCTTTGGATTTTTAGTCTCAAAAATGTGTGTGACTATGTTTAGTCTGGCCCACTGCAGTGAGAGCACCCATCTTTCTAAGATATTAACAAGTGAATGGATTGCCTGACACACTTTTGGAGTTTTTTTTTCTTGCATACTATTAAACATTTCCTTAGAGGAAAAAAATATTACACTATTTCTGCTCTTAATAGAGTCCATTATATTTCAGTTAATTCATCTGTAAGCATTAGCATACAACCCAGTGTATTTGCTTCTGGATTTAGTGGAGCATTGTAGCTGCCACAAATAAGGGAAACCATGCAGCCTGTGTTCTCTGAGTCTGGATTACTTCCCGTAATATAATACTTTCCCAATCTTTCCACTTTGTTACAAAGAGTATTCTATCATGTTCTCCGATGGGTGAGTGGGATTTCTGTGTGTGTGTGTGTGTGTGTGTGTGTGTGTGTGTGTGTAACCTCATACATATATAACACATTGTATCAATCCATTCATCATTTAAGGTTTTTCTATTTATTGGAAAGTGAGAGACATGAGCCTTATCACCCTGTTTGTGGGCAGAGACATGAGCTCTTGGGGAAAAAGTCCTGAGCCTTGCTGTCCATTTTTTATGGCCTTAAGTGGCAACAGCCGAACAACTATTAATTTATTCATTTTTGTAAGTTCTGGGGCCTGAACTCAGTGCCAGTGCACACTAACACTTGAGCCACAGAAAAACTTCTGGCTTTTTTCTGGGTATGTGGTTACTGAGGAATCGATCCCAGGGCCTCATGCACACTAGTCAAGCACTTTATCACTGGGCCACTTTCCCAGCCTAAGGTTTTATTTTTTAAACTAACATGTAAAAGACCCAAACTAAGGGAAAAAAAC
>NW_012285186.1:0-4856 GCF_000151885.1 Dipodomys ordii | reverse complement strand
TGACCCCCATAAAATTTGTTTCACTATGAATTTTATATTTTCACACTGAACAATGTATAATATCCTTGTGCTTCCTTTATTGGCTTTTGTCTTATTCTTTTCAAAGAATTATTCAAGCAGGAGCTGATACATGTCTCTGGTGATGGCACCAACGGACCCAAAAAGAAAAGGAAGTGGGACATAGAGTATCCATGCTTTCAATAAGAGTCCACCACAGGTCAGAAGTGCAAGTCTTAGGACACTGAGCACAGCTGCCACCCTCCGTCTCTGAAGCATGGCTCAAGTTTGGAGAAGGATTCCAGGACACCTGAAATATTGAATTATCTCCGAGACCAAAGAAACAACCACATCTAGTACATTGAGCTCACAAATATACCATGGAGTTCCAGTGAAAATGATCACTCAGATGAAGACAGGACACTGTTTAAAATGCAGAGAAACAATGGGAATGGCACTAGAATAGGCAATAATACTTTGTGTGCAGAAGATAAGGACAAGGGAGATGAATTGCAGTTGATTAGCTGGGAAATGGATAGTGAGAGAGAAGAAACTTAGTAAAGCCAACGAATGTGAAGATGGAGAGGGTGCCATGGAAATCTCAGATGGTGCGTCTCATGCAAGTAGTTTTTCTTTAGCAAGTGATGATAGGAAACCTGAGCTTTGTAAGGCAAGACCTGGCTTTATTGCCTAGCTGGACTAAAATTGAAGATCTTCCTGCCTCAGGTTCCTGAGTTCTGGAATTACAGTTATGCCCTACCACAGTCCTGTTTGAAACAGTTACCTTTCATGCTAGATTATTATTGCTTTTTTTCACCTGTGACCTTCATAAGCCTGACTTCGACATTTCTGGACCTTGCCATGAACATGTGACTGTTTGGATTATGAGGAAAGGATCATTCCAACAGCTTCACATACTGAAACACCTACCTTGGGTACCTGTCAACTCACTGCTCATCTGGCCTGTGTGGAGACTGTCCTGTGTGGAGACTGTCCATCTGCTCTGCTGTTAAGAGTTCTGTCAGATGCTCATCTGTGTACCAGAAGAACACAACGGTGGAGGGTTTAAGATGGCAATGAGAAAGAAGAAATTTACTTCTATGAGACTTCTGTTAATTGCCTTATTTTGGTTGGTCATGTTTATCTTGCTCACAGATTACATTCTTTTTTATGGTATGATGGAGTAATACATTTATATTCTTAAGCATTTAAGTTACAGTTGTTTGTTTTCATTGAGACAAACTTCTGAGAAAGAACAAATAACCTCATGCTCATTTCCAGAAATGGATGTTTATGTTATCATATTCCCTTGTACGACAATAATTCTTGGTCTGGAAAGTCAGTAACTAGAAATAGACTAAAACTTTTAACAAGACACATTTATTTGTGATGTCAGTAGGCTTTGGATTTTTAGTCTCAAAAATGTGTGTGACTATGTTTAGTCTGGCCCACTGCAGTGAGAGCACCCTTCTTTGTAAGATATTAACAAGTGAATGGATTGCCTGACACACTTTTGGAGTTTTTTTTTCTTGCATACTATTAAACATTTCCTTAGAGGAAAAAAATATTACACTATTTCTGCTCTTAATAGAGTCCATTATATTTCAGTTAATTCATCTGTAAGCATTAGTAAACAACCCAGTGTATTTGCTTCTGGATTTAGTGGAGCATTGTAGCTGCCACAAATGAGGGAAACCATGCAGCCTGTGTTCTCTGAGTCTGGATTACTTCCCGTAATATAATACTTTCCCAGTCTTTCCACTTTGTTACAAAGAGTATTCTATCATGTTCTCCGATGGGTGAGTGGGATTTCTGTGTGTGTGTGTGTGTGTAACCTCATACATATATAACACATTGTATCAATCCATTCATCATTTAAGGTTTTTCTATTTATTGGAAAGTGAGAGACATGAGCCTTATCACCCTGTTTGTGGGCAGAGACATGAGCTCTTGGGGCAAAAGTCCTGAGCCTTGCTGTCCATTTTTTATGGCCTTAAGTGGCAACAGCCGAACAACTATTAATTTATTCATTTTTGTAAGTTCTGGGGCCTGAACTCAGTGCCAGTGCACACTAACACTTGAGCCACAGAAAAACTTCTGGCTTTTTTCTGGGTATGTGGTTACTGAGGAATCGATCCCACGGCCTCATGCACACTAGTCAAGCACTTTATCACTGGGCACCTTCCCAGCCTAAGTTTTATTTTTTAAACTAACATGTAAGACTACTAGGAAAAAAACAAATTGTTTAATAGGGATACAGATGTACAGATGTTTTGTCGAAAACGACTTTACACTTTGGCTAGGGGGGTGGTGAGGGAAGAGAGGATGGGAAATAAAATAACCAACAACAAAAACCTGAGGAAAAAAACAGGACTACATGACCACAAGAAGAGCCTGACTATAAATGTTACACACAGACATAGAGAACTAGTACGATGGCTTGACATTCAAGGCCTCTGAAAATGGAGGTTTGACCCCCATAAAATTTGTTTCACTATGAATTTTATATTTTCACACTGAACAATGTATAATATCCTTGTGCTTCCTTTATTGGCTTTTGTCTTATTCTTTTCAAAGAATTATTCAAGCAGGAGCTGATACATGTCTCTGGTGATGGCACCAACGGACCCAAAAAGAAAAGGAAGTGGGACATAGAGTATCCATGCTTTCAATAAGAGTCCACCACAGGTCAGAAGTGCAAGTCTTAGGACACTGAGCACAGCTGCCACCCTCCGTCTCTGAAGCATGGCTCAAGTTTGGAGAAGGATTTCAGGACACCTGAAATATTGAATTATCTCCGAGACCAAAGAAACAACCACATCTAGTACATTGAGCTCACAAATATACCATGGAGTTCCAGTGAAAATGATCACTCAGATGAAGACAGGACACTGTTTAAAATGCAGAGAAACAATGGGAATGGCACTAGAATAGGCAATAATACTTTGTGTGCAGAAGATAAGGACAAGGGAGATGAATTGCAGTTGATTAGCTGGGAAATGGATAGTGAGAGAGAAGAAACTTAGTAAAGCCAACGAATGTGAAGATGGAGAGGGTGCCATGGAAATCTCAGATGGTGCGTCTCATGCAAGTAGTTTTTCTTTAGCAAGTGATGATAGGAAACCTGAGCTTTGTAAGGCAAGACCTGGCTTTATTGCCTAGCTGGACTAAAATTGAAGATCTTCCTGCCTCAGGTTCCTGAGTTCTGGAATTACAGTTATGCCCTACCACAGTCCTGTTTGAAACAGTTACCTTTCATGCTAGATTATTATTGCTTTTTTTCACCTGTGACCTTCATAAGCCTGACTTCGACATTTCTGGACCTTGCCATGAACATGTGACTGTTTGGATTATGAGGAAAGGATCATTCCAACAGCTTCACATACTGAAACACCTACCTTGGGTACCTGTCAACTCACTGCTCATCTGGCCTGTGTGGAGACTGTCCATTCTGCTCTGCTCCTTAAGAGTTCTGTCAGATGCTCATCTGTGTACCAGAAGAACACAACGGTGGAGGGTTTAAGATGGCAATGAGAAAGAAGAAATTTACTTCTATGAGACTTCTGTTAATTGCCTTATTTTGGTTGGTCATGTTTATCTTGCTCACAGATTACATTCTTTTTTATGGTATGATGGAGTAATACATTAATATTCTTAAGCATTTAAGTTACAGTTGTTTGTTTTCATTGAGACAAACTTCTGAGAAAGAACAAATAACCTCATGCTCATTTCCAGAAATGGATGTTTATGTTATCATATTCCCTTGTACGACAATAATTCTTGGTCTGGAAAGTCAGTAACTAGAAATAGATTAAAACTTTTAACAAGACACATTTATTTGTGATGTCAGTAGGCTTTGGATTTTTAGTCTCAAAAATGTGTGTGACTATGTTTAGTCTGGCCCACTGCAGTGAGAGCACCCTTCTTTCTAAGATATTAACAAGTGAATGGATTGCCTGACACACTTTTGGAGTTTTTTTTTCTTGCATACTATTAAACATTTCCTTAGAGGAAAAAAATATTACACTATTTCTGCTCTTAATAGAGTCCATTATATTTCAGTTAATTCATCTGTAAGCATTAGTAAACAACCCAGTGTATTTGCTTCTGGATTTAGTGGAGCATTGTAGCTGCCACAAATGAGGGAAACCATGCAGCCTGTGTTCTCTGAGTCTGGATTATTCCCGTAATATAATACTTTCCCAGTCTTTCCACTTTGTTACAAAGAGTATTCTATCATGTTCTCCGATGGGTGAGTGGGATTTCTGTGTGTGTGTGTGTGTGTAACCTCATACATATATAACACATTGTATCAATCCATTCATCATTTAAGGTTTTTCTATTTATTGGAAAGTGAGAGACATGACCCTTATCACCCTGTTTGTGGGCAGAGACATGAGCTCTTGGGGCAAAAGTCCTGAGCCTTGCTGTCCATTTTTTATGGCCTTAAGTGGCAACAGCCGAACAACTATTAATTTATTCATTTTTGTAAGTTCTGGGGCCTGAACTCAGTGCCAGTGCACACTAACACTTGAGCCACAGAAAAACTTCTGGCTTTTTTCTGGGTATGTGGTTACTGAGGAATCGATCCCACGGCCTCATGCACACTAGTCAAGCACTTTATCACTGGGCCACCTTCCCAGCCTAAGGTTTTATTTTTTAAACTAACATGTAAAAGAACCAACTAAGGGAAAAAAAAACAAATTGTTTAAATAGGGATACAGATGTACAAGATGTTTTGTCGAAAAACGAACTTTACAACTTTGGCTGGGGGGTGGTGAAGGGGAAGAGGAGGGGATGGGAAATAAAATAAACAACAACAAAAAAACCTGAAGGAAAAAAAGAACCAACTACATGAA
>NW_012285185.1:0-2846 GCF_000151885.1 Dipodomys ordii | reverse complement strand
AGATGATCAGCCTGAGGAGAATCGGACACTGTCTTCAATGCAGAGAAACAATGGGAATGGCACTAGAATAGGCAATAATACTTTGTGTGCAGAAGATAAGGACAAGGGAGATGAATTGCAGTTGATTAGCTGGGAAATGGATAGTGAGAGAGAAGAAACTTAGTAAAGCCAACGAATGTGAAGATGGAGAGGGTGCCATGGAAATCTCAGATGGTGCGTCTCATGCAAGTAGTTTTTCTTTAGCAAGTGATGATAGGAAACCTGAGCTTTGTAAGGCAAGACCTGGCTTTATTGCCTAGCTGGACTACAATTGAAGATCTTCCTGCCTCAGGTTCCTGAGTTCTGGAATTACAGTTATGCCCTACCACAGTCCTGTTTGAAACAGTTACCTTTCATGCTAGATTATTATTGCTTTTTTTCACCTGTGACCTTCATAAGCCTGACTTCGACATTTCTGGACCTTGCCATGAACATGTGACTGTTTGGATTATGAGGAAAGGATCATTCCAACAGCTTCACATACTGAAACACCTACCTTGGGTACCTGTCAACTCACTGCTCATCTGGCCTGTGTGGAGACTGTCCATTCTGCTCTGCTCCTTAAGAGTTCTGTCAGATGCTCATCTGTGTACCAGAAGAACACAATGGTGGAGGGTTTAAGATGGCAATGAGAAAGAAGAAATTTACTTCTATGAGACTTTTGTTAATTGCCTTATTTTGGTTGGTCAAGTTTATCTTGCTCACAGATTACATTCTTTTTTATGGTATGATGGAGTAATACATTTATATTCTTCAGCATTTAAGTTACAGTTGTTTGTTTTCATTGAGACAAACTTCTGAGAAAGAACAAATAACCTCATGCTCATTTCCAGAAATGGATGTTTATGTTATCATATTCCCTTGTACGACAATAATTCTTGGTCTGGAAAGTCAGTAAATACAAATAGATTAAAACTTTTAACAAGACACATTTATTTGTGATGTCAGTAGGCTTTGGATTTTTAGTCTCAAAAATGTGTGTGACTATGTTTAGTCTGGCCCACTGCAGTGAGAGCACCCTTCTTTCTAAGATATTAACAAGTGAATGGATTGCCTGACACACTTTTGGAGTTTTTTTTTCTTGCATACTATTAAACATTTCCTTAGAGGAAAAAAATATTACACTATTTCTGCTCTTAATAGAGTCCATTATATTTCAGTTAATTCATCTGTAAGCATTAGCATACAACCCAGTGTATTTGCTTCTGGATTTAGTGGAGCATTGTAGCTGCCACAAATAAGGGAAACCATGCAGCCTGTGTTCTCTGAGTCTGGATTACTTCCCATAATATAATACTTTCCCAGTCTTTCCACTTTGTTACAAAGAGTATTCTATCATGTTCTCCGATGGGTGAGTGGGATTTCTGTGTGTGTGTAACCTCATACATATATAACACATTGTATCAATCCATTCATCATTTAAGGTTTTTCTATTTATTGGAAAGTGAGAGACATGAGCCTTATCACCCTGTTTTTGGGCAGAGACATGAGCTCTTGGGGCAAAAGTCCTGAGCCTTGCTGTCCATTTTTTATGGCCTTAAGTGGCAACAGCCGAACAACTATTAATTTATTCATTTTTGTAAGTTCTGGGGCCTGAACTCAGTGCCAGTGCACACTAACACTTGAGCCACAGAAAAACTTCTGGCTTTTTTCTGGGTATGTGGTTACTGAGGAATCGATCCCAGGGCCTCATGCACACTAGTCAAGCACTTTATCACTGGGCCACCTTCCCAGCCTAAGGTTTTATTTTTTAAACTAACATGTAAAAGAACCAACTAAGGGAAAAAAACAAATTGTTTAAATAGGGATACAGATGTACAAGATGTTTTGTCGAAAAACGAACTTTACAACTTTGGCTGGGGAGTGGTGAAGGGGAAGAGGAGGGGATGGGAAATAAAATAAACAACAACAAAAAACCTGAAGGAAAAAAAGAACCAACTACATGAACAACTGTATTACAGGAAGCAAGCTCCTTGATTAGAACCATGACATCTTGGCCAGAAACCTCGGACATCAGGCCTTTTCCATATATCTCCTGTGCAGTGAGCTTCCATCCACTGATCAACATTTCATTGGCCTGAAAGAAAGCAAAGTGATGTGATGTGAAACATGATGCAAGCAGACAGAGGGGGCCTCATTCCTCTATGTCAACATTGAGGATGGGTACTCACAAACCCCCGATCCTAGGGGGAGGGTGCTAGTAGACACCAAGTATGAATTGTGTGGGGTCATGATCCAATGGGCAGAAGGGCTGGGTGATTAAGAGAAAGACATAACCTCATTGATAATCACATGGACTCCAAAATATGAACTAAAAAAGGTCTACTTTGGTTTGAGGTTATTATTTTAACTTCCTTTATCTGCACTCTGTCCTCTAAAGCCAGCTCCCATGTGTGAACTCTTCATATGCAAGACAATGAGCCATTAGTAATGCCAAGTAATTGTTAATCTTATGGAAGTGAGCCAGGCATGGACTGGCTGTCTGGGGTTTCTTTTCCTCTCTGAGTTATGAAAAGTGACTTGTTTCTGAGACACAGTGCCTATGTTCTAATGGCTGAGGCTCTTCCTGCTGGATATTATCCTAGACATCACATTTCACCATGCGGATATAACTATAAGAGACAAAGCAGCTAGGACTTTGATGTTCCCAAAATTATTGCCAAGCTGAGTAAGTCTGACACATGACTTCGAATGATTACATGAAGGAAGTGAACATTATTTTGTTTTTACAAGGTGTAATTGTGTATACATCAATGCAAGCTATATTCACATTACACTGACTTTAATTTTGTCCCAGGTTTTCATTT
>NW_012285184.1:0-1144 GCF_000151885.1 Dipodomys ordii | reverse complement strand
TGGAAAGTCAGTAACTAGAAATAGATTAAAACTTTAACAAGACACATTTATTTGTGATGTCAGTAGGCTTTGGATTTTTAGTCTCAAAAATGTGTGTGACTATGTTTAGTCTGGCCCACTGCAGTGAGAGCACCCTTCTTTCTAAGATATTAACAAGTGAATGGATTGCCTGACACACTTTTGGAGTTTTTTTTTTCTTGCATACTATTAAACATTTCCTTAGAGGAAAAAATATTACACTATTTCTGCTCTTAATAGAGTCCATTATATTTCAGTTAATTCATCTGTAAGCATTAGTAAACAACCCAGTGTATTTGCTTCTGGATTTAGTGGAGCATTGTAGCTGCCACAAATGAGGGAAACCATGCAGCCTGTGTTCTCTGAGTCTGGATTACTTCCCGTAATATAATACTTTCCCAGTCTTTCCACTTTGTTACAAAGAGTATTCTATCATGTTCTCCGATGGGTGAGTGGGATTTCTGTGTGTGTGTGTGTGTGTAACCTCATACATATATAACACATTGTATCAATCCATTCATCATTTAAGGTTTTTCTATTTATTGGAAAGTGAGAGACATGAGCCTTATCACCCTGTTTGTGGGCAGAGACATGAGCTCTTGGGGCAAAAGTCCTGAGCCTTGCTGTCCATTTTTTATGGCCTTAAGTGGCAACAGCCGAACAACTATTAATTTATTCATTTTTGTAAGTTCTGGGGCCTGAACTCAGTGCCAGTGCACATTAACACTTGAGCCACAGAACAACTTCTGGCTTTTTTCTGGGTATGTGGTTACTGAGGAATCGATCCCACGGCCTCATGCACACTAGTCAAGCACTTTATCACTGGGCCACCTTCCCAGCCTAAGGTTTTATTTTTTAAACTAACATGTAAAAGAACCAACTAAGGGAAAAAAACAAATTGTTTAAATAGGGATACAGATGTACAAGATGTTTTGTCGAAAAACGAACTTTACAACTTTGGCTGGGGGGTGGTGAAGGGGAAGAGGAGGGGATGGGAAATAAAATAAACAACAACAAAAAAACCTGAAGGAAAAAAAGAACCAACTACATGAACAACTGTATTACAGGAAGCAAGCTCCTTGATTAGAACCATGACATCCTTGGCCAGAAACCTCGGACATCAGGC
>NW_012285183.1:0-3699 GCF_000151885.1 Dipodomys ordii | reverse complement strand
CATAGGAAACCCAGGGATCTCTTTGCCTTGGCTGCATAGATCTCCTTCGTCATAGTCCGTGTGGATGTGTTGCCCCGCATGCCTTTGATGCCCTCCTGGACTAGGGCTGGTTCAAGGTAAGTGGGCCACTTCACCACACCTTACCCCCAACCCCACCGCGGTGGAACTGAACACCCTGGGGCCATACCAGGGAGGGAAGGCAGCCAGGCCTTTGAGGCCCTCACCTTCATTCTCTGCGGGTGTCTAGGCCACCATGCATCCAGGTCTGTAAATGCGCGTGCGTGACCCCTCACCCAGCTTCTGGTCATTTCCCGCGTGCTTCCTGTCACCGGCTGGGGTGGGGGTTGAAGTGGCCCAATTACCTCGAACCATCCCGAGCCAGGGAGGGCATCACACCATGTGTGCTCACATGTCCACACGGACTACGAGGATGGAGATCCGCACAGCTAGGCCGGAGACAACCATGGGTTTCCATCCCAGAGGCAGGTGCAGCACCAGTTGGGGGAGGATGGCAGTGAACGCGGCCTGGGGCCTGAGACTGTCGGGGGAAGCATTGGAACCCAGCAGCCTCAGGCCTGAGCTGAGAGAAGATGCAGGGCAGACTCCGATGATCTTGCTTCCTTTTCCTGGTGGCTCAACAGGACCTACGTGACCGCTCATACAGCCTGACTATAAATGTTACACACAGACATAGAGAACTAGTACGATGGCTTGACATTCAAGGCCTCTGAAAATGGAGGTTTGACCCCCATAAAATTTGTTTCACTATGAATTTTATATTTTCACACTGAACAATGTATAATATACTTGTGCTTCCTTTATTGGCTTTTGTCTTATTCTATTCAAAGAATTATTCAAGCAGGAGCTGATACATGTCTCTGGTGATGGCACCAACAGACCCAAAAAGAAAAGGAAGTGGGACATAGAGTATCCATGCTTTCAATAAGAGTCCACACAGGTCAGAAGTGCAAGTCTTAGGACACTGAGCACAGCTGCCACCCTCCGTCTCTGAAGCATGGCTCAAGTTTGGAGAAGGATTTCAGGACACCTGAAATATTGAATTATCTCCGAGACCAAAGAAACAACCACATCTAGTACATTGAGCTCACAAATATACCATGGAGTTCCAGTGAAAATGATCATTCAGATGAAGACAGGACACTGTTTAAAATGCAGAGAAACAATGGGAATGGCACTAGAATAGGCAATAATACTTTGTGTGCAGAAGATAAGGACAAGGGAGATGAATTGCAGTTGATTAGCTGGGAAATGGATAGTGAGAGAGAAGAAACTTAGTAAAGCCAACGAATGTGAAGATGGAGAGGGTGCCATGGAAATCTCAGATGGTGCGTCTCGTGCAGGTAGTTTTTCTTTAGCAAGTGATGATAGGAAACCTGAGCTTTGTAAGGCAAGACCTGGCTTTATTGCCTAGCTGGACTACAATTGAAGATCTTCCTGCCTCAGGTTCCTGAGTTCTGGAATTACAGTTATGCCCTACCACAGTCCTGTTTGAAACAGTTACCTTTCATGCTAGATTATTATTGCTTTTTTTCACCTGTGACCTTCATAAGCCTGACTTCGACATTTCTGGACCTTGCCATGAACATGTGACTGTTTGGATTATGAGGAAAGGATCATTCCAACAGCTTCACATACTGAAACACCTACCTTGGGTACCTGTCAACTCACTGCTCATCTGGCCTGTGTGGAGACTGTCCATTCTGCTCTGCTCCTTAAGAGGTCTGTCAGATGCTCATCTGTGTACCAGAAGAACACAATGGTGGAGGGTTTAAGATGGCAATGAGAAAGAAGAAATTTACTTCTATGAGACTTTTGTTAATTGCCTTATTTTGGTTGGTCATGTTTATCTTGCTCACAGATTACATTCTTTTTTATGGTATGATGGAGTAATACATTTATATTCTTCAGCATTTAAGTTACAGTTGTTTGTTTTCATTGAGACAAACTTCTGAGAAAGAACAAATAACCTCATGCTCATTTCCAGAAATGGATGTTTATGTTATCATATTCCCTTGTACGACAATAATTCTTGGTCTGGAAAGTCAGTAAATAGAAATAGATTAAAACTTTTAACAAGACACATTTATTTGTGATGTCAGTAGGCTTTGGATTTTTAGTCTCAAAAATGTGTGTGACTGTTTAGTCTGGCCCACTGCAGTGAGAGCACCCTTCTTTCTAAGATATTAACAAGTGAATGGATTGCCTGACACACTTTTGGAGTTTTTTTTTCTTGCATACTATTAAACATTTCCTTAGAGGAAAAAAATATTACACTATTTCTGCTCTTAATAGAGTCCATTATATTTCAGTTAATTCATCTGGAAGCATTAGCATACAACTCAGTGTATTTGCTTCTGGATTTAGTGGAGCATTGTAGCTGCCACAAATAAGGGAAACCATGCAGCCTGTGTTCTCTGAGTCTGGATTACTTCCTGTAATATAATACTTTCCCAGTCTTTCCACTTTGTTACAAACAGTATTCTATCATGTTCTCCGATGGGTGAGTGGGATTTCTGTGTGTGTGTGTGTGTGTGTGTGTGTGTGTGTGTGTAACCTCATACATATATAACACATTGTATCAATCCATTCATCATTTAAGGTTTTTCTATTTATTGGAAAGTGAGAGACATGAGCCTTATCACCCTGTTTGTGGGCAGAGACATGAGCTCTTGGGGAAAAAGTCCTGAGCCTTGCTGTCCATTTTTTATGGCCTTAAGTGGCAACAGCCGAACATCTATTAATTTATTCATTTTTGTAAGTTCTGGGGCCTGAACTCAGTGCCAGTGCACACTAACACTTGAGCCACAGAAAAACTTCTGGCTTTTTTCTGGGTATGTGGTTACTGAGGAATCGATCCCAGGGCCTCATGCACACTAGTCAAGCACTTTATCACTGGGCCACCTTCCCAGCCTAAGGTTTTATTTTTTAAACTAACATGTAAAAGAACCAACTAAGGGAAAAAACAAATTGTTTAAATAGGGATACAGATGTACAAGATGTTTTGTCGAAAAACGAACTTTACAACTTTGGCTGGGGGGTGGTGAAGGGGAAGAGGAGGGGATGGGAAATAAAATAAACAACAACAAAAAAACCTGAAGGAAAAAAAGAACCAACTACATGAACAACTGTATTACAGGAAGCAAGCTCCTTGATTAGAACCATGACATCCTTGGCCAGAAACCTCGGACATCAGGCCCTTTCCATATATCTCCTGTGCAGTGAGCTTCCATCCACTGATCAACATTTCATTGGCCTGAAAGAAAGCAAAGTGATGTGATGTGAAACATGATGCAAGCAGACAGAGGGGGCCTCATTCCTCTATGTCAACATTGAGGATGGGTACTCACAAACCCCCGATCCTAGGGGGAGGGTGCTAGTAGACACCAAGTATGAATTGTGTGGGGTCATGATCCAATGGGCAGAAGGGCTGGGTGATTAAGAGAAAGACATAACCTCATTGATAATCACATGGACTCCAAAATATGAACTAAAAAAGGTCTACTTTGGTTTGAGGTTATTATTTTAACTTCCTTTATCTGCACTCTGTCCTCTAAAGCCAGCTCCCATGTGTGAACTCTTCATATGCAAGACAATGAGCCATTAGTAATGCCAAGTAATTGTTAATCTTATGGAAGTGAGCCAGGCATGGACTGGCTGTCTGGGGTTTCTTTTCCTCTC
>NW_012285182.1:0-4211 GCF_000151885.1 Dipodomys ordii | reverse complement strand
CACCGCCACAGCTGTCTGGAGGTTGGCTTCAGGATACCCAATTTTTCCCTGCTCTGTGCATGCTAATTGAGCTCCCCATGATTGCATGAGTTCCAAAGGTTGCAGTGACCATGCTGTAGCCCTTCGGGTTTCAGCCACTGTTGCAACCTCCCCTACTTTTACTGCTGCCTCCTATTTGGCTTCTCGCCCTCATCCCTGGCCTGTCAGTGCCAAAATGGTTCTCCAGGAGAACCCCTCCACCCATGTACCAAATGTACACTGGACTTCCAGTGACTCCTGGTGGTCAACAGGACCTACATGACCACAAGAAGAGCCTGACTATAAATGTTACACACAGACATAGAGAACTAGTACGATGGCTTGACATTCAAGGCCTCTGAAAATGGAGGTTTGACCCCCATAAAATTTGTTTCACTATGAATTTTATATTTTCACACTGAACAATGTATAATATCCTTGTGCTTCCTTTATTGGCTTTTGTCTTATTCTTTTCAAAGAATTATTCAAGCAGGAGCTGATACATGTCTCTGGTGATGGCACCAACGGACCCAAAAAGAAAAGGAAGTGGGACATAGAGTATCCATGCTTTCAATAAGAGTCCACCACAGGTCAGAAGTGCAAGTCTTAGGACACTGAGCACAGCTGCCACCCTCCGTCTCTGAAGCATGGCTCAAGTTTGGAGAAGGATTTCAGGACACCTGAAATATTGAATTATCTCCGAGACCAAAGAAACAACCACATCTAGTACATTGAGCTCACAAATATACCATGGAGTTCCAGTGAAAATGATCACTCAGATGAAGACAGGACACTGTTTAAAATGCAGAGAAACAATGGGAATGGCACTAGTACTTTGTGTGCAGAAGATAAGGACAAGGGAGATGAATTGCAGTTGATTAGCTGGGAAATGGATAGTGAGAGAGAAGAAACTTAGTAAAGCCAACGAATGTGAAGATGGAGAGGGTGCCATGGAAATCTCAGATGGTGCGTCTCATGCAAGTAGTTTTTCTTTAGCAAGTGATGATAGGAAACCTGAGCTTTGTAAGGCAAGACCTGGCTTTATTGCCTAGCTGGACTACAATTGAAGATCTTCCTGCCTCAGGTTCCTGATTTCTGGAATTACAATTATGCCCTACCACAGTCCTGTTTGAAACAGTTACCTTTCATGCTAGATTATTATTGCTTTTTTTCACCTGTGACCTTCATAAGCCTGACTTCGACATTTCTGGACCTTGCCATGAACATGTGACTGTTTGGATTATGAGGAAAGGATCATTCCAACAGCTTCACATACTGAAACACCTACCTTGGGTACCTGTCAACTCACTGCTCATCTGGCCTGTGTGGAGACTGTCCATTCTGCTCTGCTCCTTAAGAGTTCTGTCAGATGCTCATCTGTGTACCAGAAGAACACAACGGTGGAGGGTTTAAGATGGCAATGAGAAAGAAGAAATTTACTTCTATGAGACTTCTGTTAATTGCCTTATTTTGGTTGGTCATGTTTATCTTGCTCACAGATTACATTCTTTTTTATGGTATGATGGAGTAATACATTTATATTCTTAAGCATTTAAGTTACAGTTGTTTGTTTTCATTGAGACAAACTTCTGAGAAAGAACAAATAACCTCATGCTCATTTCCAGAAATGGATGTTTATGTTATCATATTCCCTTGTACGACAATAATTCTTGGTCTGGAAAGTCAGTAAATAGAAATAGATTAAAACTTTTAACAAGACACATTTATTTGTGATTTTTGGATTTTTAGTCTCAAAAATGTCTGTGACTATGTTTAGTCTGGCCCACTGCAGTGAGAGCACCCTTCTTTCTAAGATATTAACAAGTGAATGGATTGCCTGACACACTTTTGGAGTTTTTTTTTCTTGCATACTATTAAACATTTCCTTAGAGGAAAAAAATATTACACTATTTCTGCTCTTAATAGAGTCCATTATATTTCAGTTAATTCATCTGTAAGCATTAGCATACAACCCAGTGTATTTGCTTCTGGATTTAGTGGAGCATTGTAGCTGCCACAAATAAGGGAAACCATGCAGCCTGTGTTCTCTGAGTCTGGATTACTTCCTGTAATATAATACTTTCCCAGTCTTTCCACTTTGTTACAAAGAGTATTCTATCATGTTCTCCGATGGGTGAGTGGGATTTCTGTGTGTGTGTGTGTGTGTGTGTGTAACCTCATACATATATAACACATTGTATCAATCCATTCATCATTTAAGGTTTTTCTATTTATTGGAAAGTGAGAGACATGAGCCTTATCACCCTGTTTGTGGGCAGAGACATGAGCTCTTGGGGCAAAAGTCCTGAGCCTTGCTGTCCATTTTTTATGGCCTTAAGTGGCAACAGCCGAACAACTATTAATTTATTCATTTTTGTAAGTTCTGGGGCCTGAACTCAGTGCCAGTGCACACTAACACTTGAGCCACAGAAAAACTTCTGGCTTTTTTCTGGGTATGTGGTTACTGAGGAATCGATCCCACGGCCTCATGCACACTAGTCAAGCACTTTATCACTGGGCCACCTTCCCAGCCTAAGGTTTTATTTTTTAAACTAACATGTAAAAGAACCAACTAAGGGAAAAAAACAAATTGTTTAAATAGGGATACAGATGTACAAGATGTTTTGTCGAAAAACGAACTTTACAACTTTGGCTGGGGGGTGGTGAAGGGGAAGAGGAGGGGATGGGAAATAAAATAAACAACAACAAAAAAACCTGAAGGAAAAAAAGAACCAACTACATGAACAACTGTATTACAGGAAGCAAGCTCCTTGATTAGAACCATGACATCCTTGGCCAGAAACCTCGGACATCAGGCCTTTTCCATATATCTCCTGTGCAGTGAGCTTCCATCCACTGATCAATATTTCATTGGCCTGAAAGAAAGCAAAGTGATGTGATGTGAAACATGATGCAAGCAGACAGAGGGGGCCTCATTCCTCTATGTCAACATTGAGGATGGGTACTCACAAACCCCCGATCCTAGGGGGAGGGTGCTAGTAGACACCAAGTATGAATTGTGTGGGGTCATGATCCAATGGGCAGAAGGGCTGGGTGATTAAGAGAAAGACATAACCTCATTGATAATCACATGGACTCCAAAATATGAACTAAAAAAGGTCTACTTTGGTTTGAGGTTATTATTTTAACTTCCTTTATCTGCACTCTGTCCTCTAAAGCCAGCTCCCATGTGTGAACTCTTCATATGCAAGACAATGAGCCATTAGTAATGCCAAGTAATTGTTAATCTTATGGAAGTGAGCCAGGCATGGACTGGCTGTCTGGGGTTTCTTTTCCTCTCTGAGTTATGAAAAGTGACTTGTTTCTGAGACACAGTGCCTATGTTCTAATGGCTGAGGCTCTTCCTGCTGGATATTATCCTAGACATCACATTTCACCATGCGGATATAACTATAAGAGACAAAGCAGCTAGGACTTTGATGTTCCCAAAATTATTGCCAAGCTGAGTAAGTCTGACACATGACTTCGAATGATTACATGAAGGAAGTGAACATTATTTTGTTTTTACAAGGTGTAATTGTGTATACATCAATGCAAGCTTATTCACATTACACTGACTTTAATTTTGTCCCAGGCTTTCATTTTGGTTCCAGAGGGAAGTGTCTAGATTTCACCATTCCAGCAATAGGCTCCCAGATGCTCATGCAGGGAGAGGAGGGGAGAATGGGTTGAAATGAAGACTTCCTTCTGTGTTTCCCTGACAGTACTGAAAACCAGACCCAGGGCTTCTGGGCTTCAGGTAAACAAGCTGTGGATAGAGTCTCCCTTCTCAAGAGATGCAATCTTCATGAAAATTGCCCAGAGGACACTACAGTTTCCACTGCTATTTTAATTCCATACAGTGCCCAGAGCACGTGAGCAAATGCTGGAGGGCACATGTGTGGCTGACTCACCACCTTTCAAGAGAAGCAAGAGGGATGAAAACAGTCGCAAGGAACCTGTTCCTCAGCAGAAAGCCTTGCAAGATTCCACAACATCACCCTAATTGAGGCTGGTATTTAAGCACAGTCTTGGACAGGTCATGAGCATCTGAAAAGTATGGAATGTTCTGCTAAGCCACAGGTTGACGAAGCAGCATCTTCTTAGGGAAAAAAGATGGTGTATAAGTAAACACTTATTGGAAATCTCACTAAACATTTTTCTTTTTATTAACTCAGTGCTTCAAGGCAGAA
>NW_012285181.1:0-2554 GCF_000151885.1 Dipodomys ordii | reverse complement strand
TTTTTTTCCCTGTGACCTTCATAAGCCTGACTTCGACATTTCTGGACCTTGCCATGAACATGTGACTGTTTGGATTATGAGGAAAGGATCATTCCAACAGCTTCACATACTGAAACACCTACCTTGGGTACCTGTCAACTCACTGCTCATCTGGCCTGTGTGGAGACTGTCCATTCTGCTCTGCTCCTTAAGAGTTCTGTCAGATGCTCATCTGTGTACCAGAAGAACACAACGGTGGAGGGTTTAAGATGGCAATGAGAAAGAAGAAATTTACTTCTATGAGACTTCTGTTAATTGACTTATTTTGGTTGGTCATGTTTATCTTGCTCACAGATTACATTCTTTTTTATGGTATGATGGAGTAATACATTTATATTCTTAAGCATTTAAGTTACAGTTGTTTGTTTTCATTGAGACAAACTTCTGAGAAAGAACAAATAACCTCATGCTCATTTCCAGAAATGGATGTTTATGTTATCATATTCCCTTGTACGACAATAATTCTTGGTCTGGAAAGTCAGTAACTAGAAATAGATTAAAACTTTTTTTTTTTTTTTTTTTAAATTTTTTTTGGGGTCCGGTCGTGGAGCCTGAACTCTGGGCCTGGGCGCTGTCCCTCAGCTCTTCAGCTCAAGGCTAGCGCTCTACCACTTGAGCCACAGCGCCATTTCCGGCTTTTTTCTTTTTGCTTATGTGGTGCTGAGGAATCGAACCCAGGGCCTCAGGCATGCAAGGCAAGCGCTCTACCACTGAGCCACCTTCCCAGCCCTAGATTAAAACTTTTAACAAGACACATTTATTTGTGATGTCAGTAGGCTTTGGATTTTTAGTCTCAAAAATGTGTGTGAGTATGTTTAGTCTGGCCCACTGCAGAGAGAGCACCCTTCTTTCTAAGGTATTAACAAGTGAATGGATTGCCTGACACACTTTTGGAGTTTTTTTTTCTTGCATACTATTAAACATTTCCTTAGAGGAAAAAAATATTACACTATTTCTGCTCTTAATAGAGTCCATTATATTTCAGTTAATTCATCTGTAAGCATTAGTAAACAACCCAGTGTATTTGCTTCTGGATTTAGTGGAGCATTGTAGCTGCCACAAATGAGGGAAACCATGCAGCCTGTGTTCTCTGAGTCTGGATTACTTCCCGTAATACAATACTTTCCCAGTCTTTCTACTTTGTTACAAAGAGTATTCTATCATGTTCTCCGATGGGTGAGTGGGATTTCTGTGTGTGTGTGTGTGTAACCTCATACATATATAACACATTGTATCAATCCATTCATCATTTAAGGTTTTTCTATTTATTGGAAAGTGAGAGACATGAGCCTTATCACCCTGTTTGTGGGCAGAGACATGAGCTCTTGGGGCAAAAGTCCTGAGCCTTGCTGTCCATTTTTTATGGCCTTAAGTGGCAACAGCCGAACAACTATTAATTTATTCATTTTTGTAAGTTCTGGGGCCTGAACTCAGTGCCAGTGCACACTAACACTTGAGCCACAGAAAAACTTCTGGCTTTTTTCTGGGTATGTGGTTACTGAGGAATCGATCCCACGGCCTCATGCACACTAGTCAAGCACTTTATCACTGGGCCACCTTCCCAGCCTAAGGTTTTATTTTTTAAACTAACATGTAAAAGAACCAACTAAGGGAAAAAAACAAATTGTTTAAATAGGGATACAGATGTACAAGATGTTTTGTCGAAAAACGAACTTTACAACTTTGGCTGGGGGGTGGTGAAGGGGAAGAGGAGGGGATGGGAAATAAAATAAACAACAACAAAAAAACCTGAAGGAAAAAAAGAAGCAACTACATGAACAACTGTATTACAGGAAGCAAGCTCCTTGATTAGAACCATGACATCCTTGGCCAGAAACCTCGGACATCAGGCCTTTTCCATATATCTCCTGTGCAGTGAGCTTCCATCCACTGATCAACATTTCATTGGCCTGAAAGAAAGCAAAGTGATGTGATGTGAAACATGATGCAAGCAGACAGAGGGGGCCTCATTCCTCTATGTCAACATTGAGGATGGGTACTCACAAACCCCCGATCCTAGGGGGAGGGTGCTAGTAGACACCAAGTATGAATTGTGTGGGGTCATGATCCAATGGGCAGAAGGGCTGGGTGATTAAGAGAAAGACATAACCTCATTGATAATCACATGGACTCCAAAATATGAACTAAAAAAGGTCTACTTTGGTTTGAGGTTATTATTTTAACTTCCTTTATCTGCACTCTGTCCTCTAAAGCCAGCTCCCATGTGTGAACTCTTCATATGCAAGACAATGAGCCATTAGTAATGCCAAGTAATTGTTAATCTTATGGAAGTGAGCCAGGCATGGACTGGCTGTCTGGGGTTTCTTTTCCTCTCTGAGTTATGAAAAGTGACTTGTTTCTGAGACACAGTGCCTATGTTCTAATGGCTGAGGCTCTTCCTGCTGGATATTATCCTAGACATCACATTTCACCATGCGGATATAACTATAAGAGACAAAGCAGCTAGGACTTTGATGTTCCCAAAATTATTGCCAAGCTGAGTAAGTCTGACACA
>NW_012285180.1:0-1959 GCF_000151885.1 Dipodomys ordii | reverse complement strand
GTAGTTTTTCTTTAGCAAGTGATGATAGGAACCTGAGCTTTGTAGGCAAGACCTGGCTTTATTGCCTAGCTGGACTAAAATTGAAGATCTTCCTGCCTCAGGTTCCTGAGTTCTGGAATTACAGTTATGCCCTACCACAGTCCTGTTTGAAACAGTTACCTTTCATGCTAGATTATTATTGCTTTTTTTCACCTGTGACCTTCATAAGCCTGACTTCGACATTTCTGGACCTTGCCATGAACATGTGACTGTTTGGATTATGAGGAAAGGATCATTCCAACAGCGTCACATACTGAAACACCTACCTTGGGTACCTGTCAACTCACTGCTCATCTGGCCTGTGTGGAGACTGTCCATTCTGCTCTGCTCCTTAAGAGTTCTGTCAGATGCTCATCTGTGTACCAGAAGAACACAACGGTGGAGGGTTTAAGATGGCAATGAGAAAGAAGAAATTTACTTCTATGAGACTTCTGTTAATTGCCTTATTTTGGTTGGTCATGTTTATCTTGCTCACAGATTACATTCTTTTTTATGGTATGATGGAGTAATACATTTATATTCTTCAGCATTTAAGTTACAGTTGTTTGTTTTCATTGAGACAAACTTCTGAGAAAGAACAAATAACCTCATGCTCATTTCCAGAAATGGATGTTTATGTTATCATATTCCCTTGTACGACAATAATTCTTGGTCTGGAAAGTCAGTAACTAGAAATAGATTAAAACTTTTAACAAGACACATTTATTTGTGATTTTTGGATTTTTAGTCTCAAAAATGTCTGTGACTATGTTTAGTCTGGCCCACTGCAGTGAGAGCACCCTTCTTTCTAAGATATTAACAAGTGAATGGATTGCCTGACACACTTTTGGAGTTTTTTTTTCTTGCATACTATTAAACATTTCCTTAGAGGAAAAAAATATTACACTATTTCTGCTCTTAATAGAGTCCATTATATTTCAGTTAATTCATCTGTAAGCATTAGCATACAACCCAGTGTATTTGCTTCTGGATTTAGTGGAGCATTGTAGCTGCCACAAATAAGGGAAACCATGCAGCCTGTGTTCTCTGAGTCTGGATTACTTCCTGTAATATAATACTTTCCCAGTCTTTCCACTTTGTTACAAAGAGTATTCTATCATGTTCTCCGATGGGTGAGTGGGATTTCTGTGTGTGTGTGTGTGTGTGTGTAACCTCATACATATATAACACATTGTATCAATCCATTCATCATTTAAGGTTTTTCTATTTATTGGAAAGTGAGAGACATGAGCCTTATCACCCTGTTTGTGGGCAGAGACATGAGCTCTTGGGGCAAAAGTCCTGAGCCTTGCTGTCCATTTTTTATGGCCTTAAGTGGCAACAGCCGAACAACTATTAATTTATTCATTTTTGTAAGTTCTGGGGCCTGAACTCAGTGCCAGTGCACACTAACACTTGAGCCACAGAAAAACTTCTGGCTTTTTTCTGGGTATGTGGTTACTGAGGAATCGATCCCACGGCCTCATGCACACTAGTCAAGCACTTTATCACTGGGCCACCTTCCCAGCCTAAGGTTTTATTTTTTAAACTAACATGTAAAAGAACCAACTAAGGGAAAAAAACAAATTGTTTAAATAGGGATACAGATGTACAAGATGTTTTGTCGAAAAACGAACTTTACAACTTTGGCTGGGGGGTGGTGAAGGGGAAGAGGAGGGGATGGGAAATAAAATAAACAACAACAAAAAAACCTGAAGGAAAAAAAGAACCAACTACATGAACAACTGTATTACAGGAAGCAAGCTCCTTGATTAGAACCATGACATCCTTGGCCAGAAACCTCGGACATCAGGCCTTTTCCATATATCTCCTGTGCAGTGAGCTTCCATCCACTGATCAACATTTCATTGGCCTGAAAGAAAGCAAAGTGATGTGATGTGAAACATGATGCAAGCAGACAGAGGGGGCCTCATCCTCTAT
>NW_012285179.1:0-1198 GCF_000151885.1 Dipodomys ordii | reverse complement strand
CTGCAGTGAGAGCACCCTTCTTTCTAAGATATTAACAAGTGAATGGTATTGCCTGACACACTTTTGGAGTTTTTTTTTCTTGCATACTATTAAACATTTCCTTAGAGGAAAAAAATATTACACTATTTCTGCTCTTAATAGAGTCCATTATATTTCAGTTAATTCATCTGTAAGCATTAGTAAACAACCCAGTGTATTTGCTTCTGGATTTAGTGGAGCATTGTAGCTGCCACAAATGAGGGAAACCATGCAGCCTGTGTTCTCTGAGTCTGGATTACTTCCCGTAATATAATACTTTCCCAGTCTTTCCACTTTGTTACAAAGAGTATTCTATCATGTTCTCCGATGGGTGAGTGGGATTTCTGTGTGTGTGTGTGTGTGTGTGTAACCTCATACATATATAACACATTGTATCAATCCATTCATCATTTAAGGTTTTTCTATTTATTGGAAAGTGAGAGACATGAGCCTTATCACCCTGTTTGTGGGCAGAGACATGAGCTCTTGGGGCAAAAGTCCTGAGCCTTGCTGTCCATTTTTTATGGCCTTAAGTGGCAACAGCCGAACAACTATTAATTTATTCATTTTTGTAAGTTCTGGGGCCTGAACTCAGTGCCAGTGCACACTAACACTTGAGCCACAGAAAAACTTCTGGCTTTTTTCTGGGTATGTGGTTACTGAGGAATCGATCCCACGGCCTCATGCACACTAGTCAAGCACTTTATCACTGGGCCACCTTCCCAGCCTAAGGTTTTATTTTTTAAACTAACATGTAAAAGAACCAACTAAGGGAAAAAAACAAATTGTTTAAATAGGGATACAGATGTACAAGATGTTTTGTCGAAAAACGAACTTTACAACTTTGGCTGGGGGGTGGTGAAGGGGAAGAGGAGGGGATGGGAAATAAAATAAACAACAACAAAAAAACCTGAAGGAAAAAAAGAACCAACTACATGAACAACTGTATTACAGGAAGCAAGCTCCTTGATTAGAACCATGACATCCTTGGCCAGAAACCTCGGACATCAGGCCTTTTCCATATATCTCCTGTGCAGTGAGCTTCCATCCACTGATCAACATTTCATTGGCCTGAAAGAAAGCAAAGTGATGTGATGTGAAACATGATGCAAGCAGACAGAGGGGGCCTCATTCTCTATGTCACATTGATGATGGGTACTCACAAGCCCCGATCCTAGGG
>NW_012285178.1:0-1882 GCF_000151885.1 Dipodomys ordii | reverse complement strand
AACTTAGTAAAGCCAACGAATGTGAAGATGGAGAGGGTGCCATGGAAATCTCAGATGGTGCGTCTCATGCAAGTAGTTTTCTTTAGCAAGTGATGATAGGAAACTGAGCTTTGTAAGGCAAGACCTGGCTTTATTGCCTAGCTGGACTAAAATTGAAGATCTTCCTGCCTCAGGTTCCTGAGTTCTGGAATTACAGTTATGCCCTACCACAGTCCTGTTTGAAACAGTTACCTTTCATGCTAGATTATTATTGCTTTTTTTCACCTGTGACCTTCATAAGCCTGACTTCGACATTTCTGGACCTTGCCATGAACATGTGACTGTTTGGATTATGAGGAAAGGATCATTCCAACAGCTTCACATACTGAAACACCTACCTTGGGTACCTGTCAACTCACTGCTCATCTGGCCTGTGTGGAGACTGTCCATTCTGCTCTGCTCCTTAAGAGTTCTGTCAGATGCTCATCTGTGTACCAGAAGAACACAACGGTGGAGGGTTTAAGATGGCAATGAGAAAGAAGAAATTTACTTCTATGAGACTTCTGTTAATTGCCTTATTTTGGTTGGTCATGTTTATCTTGCTCACAGATTACATTCTTTTTTATGGTATGATGGAGTAATACATTTATATTCTTAAGCATTTAAGTTACAGTTGTTTGTTTTCATTGAGACAAACTTCTGAGAAAGAACAAATAACCTCATGCTCATTTCCAGAAATGGATGTTTATGTTATCATATTCCCTTGTACGACAATAATTCTTGGTCTGGAAAGTCAGTAACTAGAAATAGATTAAAACTTTTAACAAGACACATTTATTTGTGATGTCAGTAGGCTTTGGATTTTTAGTCTCAAAAATGTGTGTGACTATGTTTAGTCTGGCCCACTGCAGTGAGAGCACCCTTCTTTCTAAGGTATTAACAAGTGAATGGATTGCCTGACACACTTTTGGAGTTTTTTTTTCTTGCATACTATTAAACATTTCCTTAGAGGAAAAAAATATTACACTATTTCTGCTCTTAATAGAGTCCATTATATTTCAGTTAATTCATCTGTAAGCATTAGTAAACAACCCAGTGTATTTGATTCTGGATTTAGTGGAGCATTGTAGCTGCCACAAATGAGGGAAACCATGCAGCCTGTGTTCTCTGAGTCTGGATTACTTCCCGTAATATAATACTTTCCCAGTCTTTCCACTTTGTTACAAAGAGTATTCTATCATGTTCTCCGATGGGTGAGTGGGATTTCTGTGTGTGTGTGTGTGTGTAACCTCATACATATATAACACATTGTATCAATCCATTCATCATTTAAGGTTTTTCTATTTATTGGAAAGTGAGAGACATGAGCCTTATCACCCTGTTTGTGGGCAGAGACATGAGCTCTTGGGGCAAAAGTCCTGAGCGTTGCTGTCCATTTTTTATGGCCTTAAGTGGCAACAGCCGAACAACTATTAATTTATTCATTTTTGTAAGTTCTGGGGCCTGAACTCAGTGCCAGTGCACACTAACACTTGAGCCACAGAAAAACTTCTGGCTTTTTTCTGGGTATGTGGTTACTGAGGAATCGATCCCACGGCCTCATGCACACTAGTCAAGCACTTTATCACTGGTCCACCTTCCCAGCCTAAGGTTTTATTTTTTAAACTAACATGTAAAAGAACCAACTAAGGGAAAAAAACAAATTGTTTAAATAAGAGGATCAAGGTACAGGCTTAATGCCTTCTCAGCTGCAGCCAAGATGGATTTGGGGCACTGAAGGAACAGACATTTACAGACCAGGCTTCTTGTCACCTCAAGTTACAAAACACACTTATAAGAAAAATCTGGACCAAGTCGTTAAGTGGCCCATAATAACAATAACCAGCCACATCCTCCCACATGA
>NW_012285177.1:0-2018 GCF_000151885.1 Dipodomys ordii | reverse complement strand
TAATTCTTGGTCTGGAAAGTCAGTAACTAGAAATAGATTAAAACTTTTAACAAGACACATTTATTTGTGATGTCAGTAGGCTTTGGATTTTTAGTCTCAAAAATGTGTGTGACTATGTTTAGTCTGGCCCACTGCAGTGAGAGCACCCTTCTTTCTAAGATATTAACAAGTGAATGGATTGCCTGACACACTTTTGGAGTTTTTTTTTTCTTGCATACTATTAAACATTTCCTTAGAGGAAAAAAATATTACACTATTTCTGCTCTTAATAGAGTCCATTATATTTCAGTTAATTCATCTGTAAGCATTAGTAAACAACCCAGTGTATTTGCTTCTGGATTTAGTGGAGCATTGTAGCTGCCACAAATGAGGGAAACCATGCAGCCTGTGTTCTCTGAGTCTGGATTACTTCCCGTAATATAATACTTTCCCAGTCTTTCCACTTTGTTACAAAGAGTATTCTATCATGTTCTCCGATGGGTGAGTGGGATTTCTGTGTGTGTGTGTGTGTGTAACCTCATACATATATAACACATTGTATCAATCCATTCATCATTTAAGGTTTTTCTATTTATTGGAAAGTGAGAGACATGAGCCTTATCACCCTGTTTGTGGGCAGAGACATGAGCTCTTGGGGCAAAAGTCCTGAGCCTTGCTGTCCATTTTTTATGGCCTTAAGTGGCAACAGCCGAACAACTATTAATTTATTCATTTTTGTAAGTTCTGGGGCCTGAACTCAGTGCCAGTGCACACTAACACTTGAGCCACAGAAAAACTTCTGGCTTTTTTCTGGGTATGTGGTTACTGAGGAATCGATCCCACGGCCTCATGCACACTAGTCAAGCACTTTATCACTGGGCCACCTTCCCAGCCTAAGGTTTTATTTTTTAAACTAACATGTAAAAGAACCAACTAAGGGAAAAAAACAAATTGTTTAAATAGGGATACAGATGTACAAGATGTTTTGTCGAAAAACGAACTTTACAACTTTGGCTGGGGGTGTGAAGGGGAAGAGGAGGGGATGGGAATAAATAAACACACAAAAAAACTGAAGGAAAAAAAGAACCAACTACATGAACAACTGTATTACAGGAAGCAAGCTCCTTGATTAGAACCATGACATCCTTGGCCAGAAACCTCGGACATCAGGCCTTTTCCATATATCTCCTGTGCAGTGAGCTTCCATCCACTGATCAACATTTCATTGGCCTGAAAGAAAGCAAAGTGATGTGATGTGAAACATGATGCAAGCAGACAGAGGGGGCCTCATTCCTCTATGTCAACATTGAGGATGGGTACTCACAAACCCCCGATCCTAGGGGGAGGGTGCTAGTAGACACCAAGTATGAATTGTGTGGGGTCATGATCCAATGGGCAGAAGGGCTGGGTGATTAAGAGAAAGACATAACCTCATTGATAATCACATGGACTCCAAAATATGAACTAAAAAAGGTCTACTTTGGTTTGAGGTTATTATTTTAACTTCCTTTATCTGCACTCTGTCCTCTAAAGCCAGCTCCCATGTGTGAACTCTTCATATGCAAGACAATGAGCCATTAGTAATGCCAAGTAATTGTTAATCTTATGGAAGTGAGCCAGGCATGGACTGGCTGTCTGGGGTTTCTTTTCCTCTCTGAGTTATGAAAAGTGACTTGTTTCTGAGACACAGTGCCTATGTTCTAATGGCTGAGGCTCTTCCTGCTGGATATTATCCTAGACATCACATTTCACCATGCGGATATAACTATAAGAGACAAAGCAGCTAGGACTTTGATGTTCCCAAAATTATTGCCAAGCTGAGTAAGTCTGACACATGACTTCGAATGATTACATGAAGGAAGTGAACATTATTTTGTTTTTACAAGGTGTAATTGTGTATACATCAATGCAAGCTTATTCACATTACACTGACTTTAATTTTGTCCCAGGTTTTCATTTTGGTTCCAGTGGGAAGTGTCTAGATTTCACCATTCCAGCAATAGGCTCCCAGATGCTCATGCAGGGAGAGGAGGGGAGAA
>NW_012285176.1:0-1538 GCF_000151885.1 Dipodomys ordii | reverse complement strand
TGCAGCCTGTGTTCTCTGAGTCTGGATTACTTCCCGTAATACAATACTTTCCCAGTCTTTCCACTTTGTTACAAAGAGTATTCTATCATGTTCTCCGATGGGTGAGTGGGATTTCTGTGTGTGTGTGTGTGTGTGAAACCTCATACATATATAACACATTGTATCAATCCATTCATCATTTAAGGTTTTTCTATTTATTGGAAAGTGAGAGACATGAGCCTTATCACCCTGTTTGTGGGCAGAGACATGAGCTCTTGGGGCAAAAGTCCTGAGCCTTGCTGTCCATTTTTTATGGCCTTAAGTGGCAACAGCCGAACAACTATTAATTTATTCATTTTTGTAAGTTCTGGGGCCTGAACTCAGTGCCAGTGCACACTAACACTTGAGCCACAGAAAAACTTCTGGCTTTTTTCTGGGTATGTGGTTAGTGAGGAATCGATCCCACGGCCTCATGCACACTAGTCAAGCACTTTATCACTGGGCCACCTTCCCAGCCTAAGGTTTTATTTTTTAAACTAACATGTAAAAGAACCAACTAAGGGAAAAAAACAAATTGTTTAAATAGGGATACAGATGTACAAGATGTTTTGTCGAAAAACGAACTTTACAACTTTGGCTGGGGGGTGGTGAAGGGGAAGAGGAGGGGATGGGAAATAAAATAAACAACAACAAAAAAACCTGAAGGAAAAAAAGAACCAACTACATGAACAACTGTATTACAGGAAGCAAGCTCCTTGATTAGAACCATGACATCCTTGGCCAGAAACCTCGGACATCAGGCCTTTTCCATATATCTCCTGTGCAGTGAGCTTCCATCCACTGATCAACATTTCATTGGCCTGAAAGAAAGCAAAGTGATGTGATGTGAAACATGATGCAAGCAGACAGAGGGGGCCTCATTCCTCTATGTCAACATTGAGGATGGGTACTCACAAACCCCCGATCCTAGGGGGAGGGTGCTAGTAGACACCAAGTATGAATTGTGTGGGGTCATGATCCAATGGGCAGAAGGGCTGGGTGATTAAGAGAAAGACATAACCTCATTGATAATCACATGGACTCCAAAATATGAACTAAAAAAGGTCTACTTTGGTTTGAGGTTATTATTTTAACTTCCTTTATCTGCACTCTGTCCTCTAAAGCCAGCTCCCATGTGTGAACTCTTCATATGCAAGACAATGAGCCATTAGTAATGCCAAGTAATTGTTAATCTTATGGAAGTGAGCCAGGCATGGACTGGCTGTCTGGGGTTTCTTTTCCTCTCTGAGTTATGAAAAGTGACTTGTTTCTGAGACACAGTGCCTATGTTCTAATGGCTGAGGCTCTTCCTGCTGGATATTATCCTAGACATCACATTTCACCATGCGGATATAACTATAAGAGACAAAGCAGCTAGGACTTTGATGTTCCCAAAATTATTGCCAAGCTGAGTAAGTCTGACACATGACTTCGAATGATTACATGAAGGAAGTGAACATTATTTTGTTTTTACAAGGTGTAATTGTGTATACATCAATGCAAGCTTATTCACATTACAC
>NW_012285175.1:0-11171 GCF_000151885.1 Dipodomys ordii | reverse complement strand
CCAGAGTTCTCCTGATCTGTTTTGTTCTGCAGGAGACAGCATAACTAGCCAATGTTCCAGATGGCAGGCCGTGGCCACTGCCTCCAAACTTTCTCCACCACCTGATGAGCCTTGAAGAAATTGTGTGTCTCCAATTTGTCTTGTTTGAGCTTAATTTATTTTATCAGTGTGCATACTATTTCCTGCTCGTGAAAAGAAGTCTCAGTTACATATTCCCTGGAAAGGGTCAGAAAGAATGGGCTTATCACTGATTGCCTTCCAAAATGGCCAACATATTCCTGATAGATATTCACCCCACCCTGCACATGGAAGTCCACACACTCATTCTCCCTCATTGGAATGCATCTGTGATAACTTTAAATTCAGTGAGTATGCAGTGTAAGAACTCAATGTAATGCTTTGATGACCAAACGACTGAGCCACAGGTAATCACCCACATTTTCACCGTGTTAGCTATCTTTTTGATGAGAAAATAATCCTGCCACGTAAATGCAGATGACTTATACAAGATGTTTGCCAACAATTCTTGTTGTTATATTGCATTTCTCTTCCTCCTCCTGTCTCCTCTCCTCCTCCCCCAGTCTTTTCCCCTCTTCCTTCATTCCTCTCCTCTTCTACCTTCCTTTCTTCCCCTCCTCCTCTTTCTCCTGCTCTACCCTTCCTCCTCTATTTTTGTTTCCCTCCTCTCATCTCTTCCTCCTCCTTTTCCATTCTTCTCTTTCCTCATCTTTTTCAATTTCTTCTACTTCTTTATAGTCCTGGGGCTTGGACTTAGGGCCTGTGCTCACTAAGCTGATGCTCTGCTGCTTGCTACAAATCTCCAGTCTGCACTTCATTTCAATGACACTCTATTTCTGATTTTTTTAAAGTAGAAAACCCAGCAAAGACTTTTGATTCAGGATTTAATTCATTGTATATGTTCTACACCATAAATGTGTGATGCTTCATACATTGTGGCTAATAGGTTTTTATTATGTTTTGGGCTTCTAATGTGATCCTGTGTTATTCCCAAATTAATGAATTTGGTTACTTTGCATCTTGCACAAGTACTTCCATATTGTTCCCAGTTTAATGAACTGATACTTTATAGTATCATCACAGTAACACTAATCCAAGGATTGCTAGGGATCAGAAGATTAAGTCCAAACAGGAAAATCTATGAGATATGAATCTCCAATTAACCACTAAAAAGCCAAAAGAAGACCTGTGGCTCAGTGGTTACTGCCATCCTTGCACAGAATAAGCAGATGACAGGACCCAAGGCCTGAGCTGAAGACCTGTAGTGGGTACATGTCTGGAGCTGACAGTAAAACTCAAAGGTCATCTTGACCCTTGTGCTCACTTGAAGGCACATGCAAGAAACTGGCTTACTTGAATAACACCAGGTGCCTAGGATTGCTTTGCTATGTCTGCAGAGTTTGTTTTACTTTCAACCAATTGACCTTGTCTTGTTTTTACTGTACTCTGTTTTTACCAAAATTTTTCTTATTTTTCTGGACTATAGTAACCTTATATTACCTCTTGACTTCTAACCGTATATATTAGGAAAAGTTAAAAATAAACGGTGCTGCAGTCTTGAAATGCAGACATCTCCACCCCATCCTTTGTCTTATGTCTTTTTTCCCCTCATCCTCGCCCCCTGTATCAGGATTCCCTTTCGTTGCTGGAGGCTCCAGCAGGCTTTTGGGTTTTGTTTTTGCCAGTCCTGGGGCTTGAACTCAGGGCATGAGATGTGTTCCTGAGTTTCTTTCCTCAAGGCTGGTGCTCTAACACTTTGGGCAAAGTGCCACTTCTGGCTTTTTCTGTTATGTGGTACTGAAGAATTGAACCCAGGGCTTCATGCATGGTAAGCAAGCATTCTACAAATAAGCCACATTCCTAGCCCCCCAGTCCATGGTTTTATTGAAACTCTTAATTTCTAAAGAATCATCAAGATATAAAAGGGAAAACGAAGATGAAACAAGTCTTAAGCTGTAGGCTGGTGGTTTGAACCTGAAACTCTTGATTCTATGGAGAGTGAGAGCTGAAGGATATGGGTTACAAGCTAGCAGGAACAGCCTAGATTTTAAGAAATGATTTGGAAGATCACCAGCATAAATGACAGTAGAAGTCGGCTGCTGCTGGCTCAAGACTTCATAGAGGTTGCATCTGAGAACCACCATTGGAGATCACTTCTGGCAGGAAATTGCATGAGGTTCGAAGACTCCAATAAAGATACAAAGGCAAGAAAAAAAATTGAGACCATATCTCTGGGTTCATTTCATTATCTGACCATTTCTGCTTGTGTCAGAAATATATTAATTATTGCAATTAAGGGAAACTATGGGATGGGGTGGGGATGGGAGGAGGAGCCCTGGATGGGGGGGAAGAGATGGGAATGGATGGTAAGGGTAAACAAAGGAGGAGGCAACAATGCTTGATATGCAATGTACTCATTACGTTGCCCATGTAATTGTAACCCCTATGTATGTTATTTTCACACACACACACACACACAAGATACAAAGGCAAAAAGTAGGGATGTGGGCAAAAAGAGACGATGGCCAGAGCCCTGGTCTGGACTTCAATCTCTTAGAATAGATAAGAACAAAAAAAATGGAGTGGAAGTATGACTGATGATGTCCTGGGTTACTAAATACAGTAATGTAAAAATGTAACTAAAGCACAACAACAAAGGAATAAATTTATTTCTTATGGGTATATAGAGATGTATTTAGTGAGAGTAAAGAACAAATGTCAAATGTAAAAAATGCTACAAAGGGATCTTTTTTTCCCTTTCTTCTTTGGTTCTAGATGAGGACTCGAAATCAGGACCTGACCATTTGGTTCATTGGCTATCAGTCTACCAATGAGGCCACACCTCCATCACCACATTCAAATGGTCTCAGCTTCTCATACTTCTGTTCAGCAGCATAGGCATCCTTTCGAGTGCTCACTGGGTTTGTACGTGACTTTCAAAGGACGGCTCCAGCTGCAGCCTCTTGAAGAGGTGGGGATCATTAGGGGCCCACTGCCAAATATCTTCTAAGCTGAGTAGGGTGCTTCTTGACTATGATCATGCTATAGAGGAAGCGAGGTGTGTGGATGATGGTAGGAAGGCAGATTAGACAGGGGGAAAAGAAACAACAAATTTTCCCTGTCAAATGACTCCAGGGCTTAAGCGACCATTATGTGGACCTACCTTCCAGCCACTGGGCCTCTGGACTGACCACTCTCAGCCATCGTTCCTCAGTTTGCACCGCCACAGCTGTCTGGAGGTTGGCTTCAGGATACCCAATTTTTCCCTGCTCTGTGCATGCTAATTGAGCTCCCCATGATTGCATGAGTTCCAAAGGTTGCAGTGACCATGCTGTAGCCCTTCGGGTTTCAGCCACTGTTGCAGCCTCCCCTACTTTTACTGCTGCCTCCTATTTGGCTTCTCGCCCTCATCCCTGGCCTGTCAGTGCCAAAATGGTTCTCCAGGAGAACCCCTCCACCCATGTACCAAATGTACACTGGACTTCCAGTGACTCCTGGTGGTCAACAGGACCTACATGACCACAAGAAGAGCCTGACTATAAATGTTACACACAGACATAGAGAACTAGTACGATGGCTTGACATTCAAGGCCTCTGAAAATGGAGGTTTGACCCCCATAAAATTTGTTTCACTATGAATTTTATATTTTCACACTGAACAATGTATAATATCCTTGTGCTTCCTTTATTGGCTTTTGTCTTATTCTTTTCAAAGAATTATTCAAGCAGGAGCTGATACATGTCTCTGGTGATGGCACCAACGGACCCAAAAAGAAAAGGAAGTGGGACATAGAGTATCCATGCTTTCAATAAGAGTCCACCACAGGTCAGAAGTGCAAGTCTTAGGACACTGAGCACAGCTGCCACCCTCCGTCTCTGAAGCATGTCTCAAGTTTGGAGAAGGATTTCAGGACACCTGAAATATTGAATTATCTCCGAGACCAAAGAAACAACCACATCTAGTACATTGAGCTCACAAATATACCATGGAGTTCCAGTGAAAATGATCACTCAGATGAAGACAGGACACTGTTTAAAATGCAGAGAAACAATGGGAATGGCACTAGAATAGGCAATAATACTTTGTGTGCAGAAGATAAGGACAAGGGAGATGAATTGCAGTTGATTAGCTGGGAAATGGATAGTGAGAGAGAAGAAACTTAGTAAAGCCAACGAATGTGAAGATGGAGAGGGTGCCATGGAAATCTCAGATGGTGCGTCTCGTGCAAGTAGTTTTTCTTTAGCAAGTGATGATAGGAAACCTGAGCTTTGTAAGGCAAGACCTGGCTTTATTGCCTAGCTGGACTAAAATTGAAGATCTTCCTGCCTCAGGTTCCTGAGTTCTGGAATTACAATTATGCCCTACCACAGTCCTGTTTGAAACAGTTACCTTTCATGCTAGATTATTATTGCTTTTTTTCACCTGTGACCTTCATAAGCCTGACTTCGACATTTCTGGACCTTGCCATGAACATGTGACTGTTTGGATTATGAGGAAAGGATCATTCCAACAGCTTCACATACTGAAACACCTACCTTGGGTACCTGTCAACTCACTGCTCATCTGGCCTGTGTGGAGACTGTCCATTCTGCTCTGCTCCTTAAGAGTTCTGTCAGATGCTCATCTGTGTACCAGAAGAACACAACGGTGGAGGGTTTAAGATGGCAATGAGAAAGAAGAAATTTACTTCTATGAGACTTCTGTTAATTGCCTTATTTTGCTTGGTCATGTTTATCTTACTCACAGATTACATTCTTTTTTATGGTATGATGGAGTGATACATTTATATTCTTAAGCATTTAAGTTACAGTTGTTTGTTTTCATTGAGACAAACTTCTGAGAAAGAACAAATAACCTCATGCTCATTTCCAGAAATGGATGTTTATGTTATCATATTCCCTTGTACGACAATAATTCTTGGTCTGGAAAGTCAGTAACTAGAAATAGATTAAAACTTTTAACAAGACACATTTATTTGTGATGTCAGTAGGCTTTGGATTTTTAGTCTCAAAAATGTGTGTATGTTTAGTCTGGCCCACTGCAGTGAGAGCACCCTTCTTTCTAAAATATTAACAAGTGAATGGATTGCCTGACACACTTTTGGAGTTTTTTTTTCTTGCATACTATTAAACATTTCCTTAGAGGAAAAAAATATTACACTATTTCTGCTCTTAATAGAGTCCATTATATTTCAGTTAATTCATCTGTAAGCATTAGTAAACAACCCAGTGTATTTGCTTCTGGATTTAGTGGAGCATTGTAGCTGCCACAAATGAGGGAAACCATGCAGCCTGTGTTCTCTGAGTCTGGATTACTTCCCGTAATATAATACTTTCCCAGTCTTTCCACTTTGTTACAAAGAGTATTCTATCATGTTCTCCGATGGGTGAGTGGGATTTCTGTGTGTGTGTGTGTGTGTAACCTCATACATATATAACACATTGTATCAATCCATTCATCATTTAAGGTTTTTCTATTTATTGGAAAGTGAGAGACATGAGCCTTATCACCCTGTTTCTGGGCAGAGACATGAGCTCTTGGGGCAAAAGTCCTGAGCCTTGCTGTCCATTTTTTATGGCCTTAAGTGGCAACAGCCGAACAACTATTAATTTATTCATTTTTGTAAGTTCTGGGGCCTGAACTCAGTGCCAGTGCACACTAACACTTGAGCCACAGAAAAACTTCTGGCTTTTTTCTGGGTATGTGGTTACTGAGGAATCGATCCCACGGCCTCATGCACACTAGTCAAGCACTTTATCACTGGGCCACCTTCCCAGCCTAAGGTTTTATTTTTTAAACTAACATGTAAAAGAACCAACTAAGGGAAAAAAACAAATTGTTTAAATAGGGATACAGATGTACAAGATGTTTTGTCGAAAAACGAACTTTACAACTTTGGCTGGGGGGTGGTGAAGGGGAAGAGGAGGGGATGGGAAATAAAATAAACAACAACAAAAAACCTGAAGGAAAAAAAGAACCAACTACATGAACAACTGTATTACAGGAAGCAAGCTCCTTGATTAGAACCATGACATCCTTGGCCAGAAACCTCGGACATCAGGCCTTTTCCATATATCTCCTGTGCAGTGAGCTTCCATCCACTGATCAACATTTCATTGGCCTGAAAGAAAGCAAAGTGATGTGATGTGAAACATGATGCAAGCAGACAGAGGGGGCCTCATTCCTCTATGTCAACATTGAGGATGGGTACTCACAAACCCCCGATCCTAGGGGGAGGGTGCTAGTAGACACCAAGTATGAATTGTGTGGGGTCATGATCCAATGGGCAGAAGGGCTGGGTGATTAAGAGAAAGACATAACCTCATTGATAATCACATGGACTCCAAAATATGAACTAAAAAAGGTCTACTTTGGTTTGAGGTTATTATTTTAACTTCCTTTATCTGCACTCTGTCCTCTAAAGCCAGCTCCCATGTGTGAACTCTTCATATGCAAGACAATGAGCCATTAGTAATGCCAAGTAATTGTTAATCTTATGGAAGTGAGCCAGGCATGGACTGGCTGTCTGGGGTTTCTTTTCCTCTCTGAGTTATGAAAAGTGACTTGTTTCTGAGACACAGTGCCTATGTTCTAATGGCTGAGGCTCTTCCTGCTGGATATTTTCCTAGACATCACATTTCACCATGCGGATATAACTATAAGAGACAAAGCAGCTAGGACTTTGATGTTCCCAAAATTATTGCCAAGCTGAGTAAGTCTGACACATGACTTCGAATGATTACATGAAGGAAGTGAACATTATTTTGTTTTTACAAGGTGTAATTGTGTATACATCAATGCAAGCTTATTCACATTACACTGACTTTAATTTTGTCCCAGGTTTTCATTTTGGTTCCAGTGGGAAGTGTCTAGATTTCACCATTCCAGCAATAGGCTCCCAGATGCTCATGCAGGGAGAGGAGGGGAGAATGGGTTGAAATGATGACTTCCTTCTGTGTTTCCCTGACAGTACTGAAAACCAGACCCAGGGCTTCTGGGCTTCAGGTAAACAAGCTGTGAATAGTCTCCCTTCTCAAGAGATGCAATCTTCATGAAAATTGCCCAGAGGACACTACAGTTTCCACTGCTATTTTAATTCCATACAGTGCCCAGAGCACGTGAGCAAATGCTGGAGGGCACATGTGTGGCTGACTCACCACCTTTCAAGAGAAGCAAGAGGGATGAAAACAGTCGCAAGGAACCTGTTCCTCAGCAGAAAGCCTTGCAAGATTCCACAACATCACCCTAATTGAGGCTGGTATTTAAGCACAGTCTTGGACAGGTCATGAGCATCTGAAAAGTATGGAATGTTCTGCTAAGCCACAGGTTGACGAAGCAGCATCTTCTTAGGGAAAAAAGATGGTGTATAAGTAAACACTTATTGGAAATCTCACTAAACATTGTTCTTTTTATTAACTCAGTGCTTCAAGGCAGAAAAGTGAAAGTTGATAAAGGAGAGGGGCCCTAGGACCACTGAATTTGCCCATCTTAGAGCATCATTTTCTTTCTCAACATACAGTAGAAAACCCACATCCTAGTCCCTAGTCAAGCAGGAGGTATATTCTCAACACAGTATATGCCAACATGTTCAGGTCCAGAGAACCCAGTGATAGTGGTTCCACTCTGTTCTCCTCAGTCACTTTTCTCCTTTTTTGAGATAGGTTCTAAGTAGGCCTTTGGGCTAAGCTACATGTGTATGCGGATCATAGGCACGTACCTCATGCCTAGCCTCATTACTACTTTTTATGTTTTCTGCCTTTTGAAGGTCAGTCAATAGCTCTAACATGGCTCTCTACCATTTGCCTTTATCCATGCCCTTACCTGGTTCTCTTCATCTGGTCTCACTGGAGCCATCTGTTTCTATCCATCATACCGTTATGGTGGCCTATCTTGCTTCTTTAAGCTAGCTCTATACACATGTGTTTGTTACTAGGGAGTCATTCCTGACTTATTCTTTTCTCTTTTTCAAATGGCTGGATGTGCAGGACAATGAAAGGAATTCCTGAATTTTCCTGAGTGTGAATGACTGATTCAAGTCTGTTAACTGTTTCCCACTTAAATGCACAAGAAGTAGGCCAGGATTGGTGGCTCACACCTGTAATCTTAGCTACTAAGGAGGCTTAAATCTGGAGGATGGTGGCTCCAAGTCCAGCCTAAGCAGAAAAGTTTTGAGATTCCACCTTCACAATAATCACAAAAAGGGCCGGAATTATGGCTTAAGGTGATCATACAATCTGAGCAAGAGCTGTCATAGTATAGGTCACTTTGTGCTTCGTGTAGCACAAGCTCTTTAGTCCCAGGTCTGTACTAATAGCATCTCTTCAATTCCATATTTGTGTATGTGTGTGCATGTGTACAATTTCATGCACTCATGCACTTTTTGTGTACACTGAATATTAATCAAGGTGCAGGTGCTTATATTGCAGAGACTTCAAACAAATTTGAATCTTTCTAAACACAATGAACTATCAAGAATTCTACCACTGTCAACATTCAGTACAAAGATTCCACTTCCAAAATGCCATTTGGCTAGATGGTGTTTATCCAAATTTACTTAGTCTTTCCTCTACTTTACCCTCATCCTCCCATACCATTGCACATCCACACAATCCCCAGATTATTGCTTACAATGATCATAACATGTTCCTGAAATAAGGATTCTTTAGTGAAAGAATTAGCATTTAATTGTTAGCAAGTCAACTTCTTCAGTAATAACTCACAATGAGCTTAAAGATCTACCCTTAATTTGGTCGGGCCAGGTGCACACAGCATAGTAAAATGGACAAAACAGCATTTCAATGTCTGGTGGAGCTCTATGGGACCTACCCCCATATTATCATGTGCTTAACATGGTCCTCACATGTGAGGGCAGAATACCTTCTTGTCCTTGTGGGACTCTTGGATTTCAGGGAAGCAGGAGGATGAAACTGAGCCCAAACCTTAAACTTCTCAGTTTGCTGGCCAAGTTTCAGAAAAACTTAATAATCTGCCCAAGGAAGGTAAGTCAGGCTACAGGTGAAGAAAAGACAGGAGCCTAAAACTTGGCATGGAATTTCTGAGAAGACACCTTTATACTAAGAATTATGGCTTTTAGAAATGGCTCAGGATTGTTTGTGGTCAGAGAGTGTGGGCATGCAGGCCAATGAGGGGACTGGCAACTTTTTACACTATCATCCTATAGTGACAAAAAGAGGAAAATAACCCCAAATGGGGCTGCACTGGGCATTTACTTGATGTCAAAGTATTGGGTCTGAACAGTACTGGTTGTGAACCTGGACTGCTAGGCATAGGGTGTTGGATGTGAATTGAGTTATAAATGGAGGGATGGATTGATGGAAAGTGTTATCAATTGCAACAGTACATTCACATCTACCAGGGATCTCTCATAAAGTGACAGTACACTCAACTTTATGAACCCATTGACACTGGTCATTCTTGGTTGCTGGCCAATCACTTCCTGCCTTATCAGACAACACACCAAGTGGCCATGGTTTGGTGGGCACAGAGGGCTAGCATATAAAGGTCAGTGAATGCCTGGCAAGTTAGCAGGGTGTACCAAGGTTTAGCCACCCTGCACTGCTCATTCTCATGGTTCTCAGCCTGTTAGCTCCTTGTGGAAAACTCACTGCTCCAATGGGAACAGGTGCTGCATTCCAGGCCTCCCTGTCTTGCCCTCCAGGTCTCAGAAGTCCTCAAAAGGCTGTTCTGAAGTTGTCAGGGCCTAATGCAGGCAAAGCTCAAGTGTTGTAAGCTCCAATTCATAGCAATGATAGAGTGCTGCAGATCTCTGTAATGTGTTATGCCTCCAAGGGAAGGAGGCCCTTTGGTACATGGTGCAAGGGGGCTTGCTGATCCTCCCTGCCCAACAGCAGCTATTCTGGCTTGAGCAGCACAAAGGGATGGGGCATGAGGCACCCTGGGGACAAGCACCCACCAGTAGAAGGGTTGCTAGGGCAGGTACATCTACAGAGAACAGTGCCAGTACTGGGGGGCTGTGTGCTTTTTTTAACTTCTCCACATTTCAGTTTTCAAAAACAACTTAGACTTTAGAGTAAGTTTCAACCTATGGAAAATTTACACAAGTGTTTCCTGTACTACCCCAGCTCTCCCTAGATGCACATGTCATAATCAAAGCCAGAACATTTCCATTGAAGTCATATTAGTCACTAAATACAAACCCCATGCTAACCTCACCATTGCCTCCCTCTGCCCTTCTCTCACTCAGGAGTCTCTCTGGTCCTGCAGATCCCTTCTCTCTTTCCCTTTGAGGAACAAAAGTGCCCACCAAACTTCCATGCTTAGACATCGTGAGGGGTTCCACTCACCATTTGCTCTCTTGGTAGGCATAGATTGAGGGATGTGGAAGGACTCTTCCTCCTTGCCAGGAGTCCACAGAGCAACAGATGCTACAGCCATCTCTGTGAATCACACTGGGACACCGAGGTCCCCAAGCTTACACTTGTCCATGGTACTCCTGTTAGAAATCAGAGTCTTGGACTTGGTAGGGAGGTGAGCTATACTACTATTTTGTGCTGGTCATTTTTCAGTTGTGGTCTTGCTTCCTATACAGATACAATATAGGGCCTGGACTCACCTATTTTAGGCTTCCTATTGTAGTGAAGTTGATATGCATCCCTAGCTTAAGAGGAGATGTCACCCACCTTTTGGCCTGGGCTGGTCCTGAATAATGATAGTCCACATCTCAGCATCCTAAATAGTTAGGGTTGCACAGGCCACTCCCAGCTCCAATGTTCCTTCCTTCTCAACCCTACCCACTCAGCAGTGACTGACAGCTCTCTCTCCTCAGTTACTCTTACCCTCTGATATTTCAGAGAGGAGACACACATTTTCTTCTTCATTGTCCCAAGACTGCTTGATATTGTACTGTCTATCTCCTCTCATTCTAGGCTCCCTAAGGAAGTGATACCCCCGGATCCTGGATGTTTCTGCATGAGGAGGTAGGTCCCAGTGACACAGAGGTAAACGTAGTTATGAACCCCAAAAGGAGGTCCTGCTACTCCAGCTGTGGGCTCTCAGTTCCTTCTGCAACTCCCTCAGCTACAGTCATTCTCCATGATATAGTGGTCTTCCAGCACTCCCCACATTGATGGGTATGAAGACAGCATCATGATAATTGGCCAGGTCAAACTGA
>NW_012285174.1:0-2359 GCF_000151885.1 Dipodomys ordii | reverse complement strand
GTCCATTATATTTCAGTTAATTCATCTGTAAGCATTAGTAAACAACCCAGTGTATTTGCTTCTGGATTTAGTGGAGCATTGTAGCTGCCACAAATGAGGGAAACCATGCAGCCTGTGTTCTCTGAGTCTGGATTACTTCCCGTAATATAATACTTTCCCAGTCTTTCCACTTTGTTACAAAGAGTATTCTATCATGTTCTCCGATGGGTGAGTGGGATTTCTGTGTGTGTGTGTGTGTGTAACCTCATACATATATAACACATTGTATCAATCCATTCATCATTTAAGGTTTTTCTATTTATTGGAAAGTGAGAGACATGAGCCTTATCACCCTGTTTGTGGGCAGAGACATGAGCTCTTGGGGCAAAAGTCCTGAGCCTTGCTGTCCATTTTTTATGGCCTTAAGTGGCAACAGCCGAACAACTATTAATTTATTCATTTTTGTAAGTTCTGGGGCCTGAACTCAGTGCCAGTGCACACTAACACTTGAGCCACAGAAAAACTTCTGGCTTTTTTCTGGGTATGTGGTTACTGAGGAATCGATCCCACGGCCTCATGCACACTAGTCAAGCACTTTATCACTGGACCACCTTCCCAGCCTAAGGTTTTATTTTTTAAACTAACATGTAAAAGAACCAACTAAGGGAAAAAAACAAATTGTTTAAATAGGGATACAGATGTACAAGATGTTTTGTCGAAAAACGAACTTTACAACTTTGGCTGGGGGGTGGTGAAGGGGAAGAGGAGGGGATGGGAAATAAAATAAACAACAACAAAAAAACCTGAAGGAAAAAAAGAACCAACTACATGAACAACTGTATTACAGGAAGCAAGCTCCTTGATTAGAACCATGACATCCTTGGCCAGAAACCTCGGACATCAGGCCTTTTCCATATATCTCCTGTGCAGTGAGCTTCCATCCACTGATCAACATTTCATTGGCCTGAAAGAAAGCAAAGTGATGTGATGTGAAACATGATGCAAGCAGACAGAGGGGGCCTCATTCCTCTATGTCAACATTGAGGATGGGTACTCACAAACCCCCGATCCTAGGGGGAGGGTGCTAGTAGACACCAAGTATGAATTGTGTGGGGTCATGATCCAATGGGCAGAAGGGCTGGGTGATTAAGAGAAAGACATAACCTCATTGATAATCACATGGACTCCAAAATATGAACTAAAAAAGGTCTACTTTGGTTTGAGGTTATTATTTTAACTTCCTTTATCTGCACTCTGTCCTCTAAAGCCAGCTCCCATGTGTGAACTCTTCATATGCAAGACAATGAGCCATTAGTAATGCCAAGTAATTGTTAATCTTATGGAAGTGAGCCAGGCATGGACTGGCTGTCTGGGGTTTCTTTTCCTCTCTGAGTTATGAAAAGTGACTTGTTTCTGAGACACAGTGCCTATGTTCTAATGGCTGAGGCTCTTCCTGCTGGATATTATCCTAGACATCACATTTCACCATGCGGATATAACTATAAGAGACAAAGCAGCTAGGACTTTGATGTTCCCAAAATTATTGCCAAGCTGAGTAAGTCTGACACATGACTTCGAATGATTACATGAAGGAAGTGAACATTATTTTGTTTTTACAAGGTGTAATTGTGTATACATCAATGCAAGCTTATTCACATTACACTGACTTTAATTTTGTCCCAGGTTTTCATTTTGGTTCCAGTGGGAAGTGTCTAGATTTCACCATTCCAGCAATAGGCTCCCAGATGCTCATGCAGGGAGAGGAGGGGAGAATGGGTTGAAATGATGACTTCCTTCTGTGTTTCCCTGACAGTACTGAAAACCAGACCCAGGGCTTCTGGGCTTCAGGTAAACAAGCTGTGAATAGAGTCTCCCTTCTCAAGAGATGCAATCTTCATGAAAATTGCCCAGAGGACACTACAGTTTCCACTGCTATTTTAATTCCATACAGTGCCCAGAGCACGTGAGCAAATGCTGGAGGGCACATGTGTGGCTGACTCACCACCTTTCAAGAGAAGCAAGAGGGATGAAAACAGTCGCAAGGAACCTGTTCCTCAGCAGAAAGCCTTGCAAGATTCCACAACATCACCCTAATTGAGGCTGGTATTTAAGCACAGTCTTGGACAGGTCATGAGCATCTGAAAAGTATGGAATGTTCTGCTAAGCCACAGGTTGACGAAGCAGCATCTTCTTAGGGAATAAAGATGGTGTATAAGTAAACACTTATTGGAAATCTCACTAAACATTGTTCTTTTTATTAACTCAGTGCTTCAAGGCAGAAAAGTGAAAGTTGATAAAGGAGAGGGGCCCTAGGACCACTGAATTTGCCCATCTTAGAGCATCATTTTCTTTCTCAACATACAGTAGAAAACCCACATCC